>NW_027285020.1:0-302219 GCF_040894005.1 Engystomops pustulosus | reverse complement strand
AGTAGTGATAGTATAATAGGTAATGATAGTAGTAGTAGTAGTAGTGATAGTATAATAGGTAATGATAGTAGTAGTGATAGTAATGTGATAGTACTAGTAGTAGTAGTGATAGTATAATAGGTAATGATAGTATTAGTGATAGTAATGTGATAGTACTAGTAGTAGTAGTGATAGTATAATAGGTAATGATAGTATTAGTGATAGTATAATAGGTAATGAGAGTAGAAGTGATAGTAATGTGATAGTACTAGTAGTAGTAGTGATAGTATAATAGGTAATGATAGTATTAGTGATAGTAATGTGATAGTACTACTAGTAGTAGTGATAGTATAATAGGTAATGATAGTAGTAGTGATAGTAATGTGATAGTACTAGTAGTGGTAGTGATAGTATAATAGGTAATGATAGTATTAGTGATAGTAATGTGATAGTACTAGTAGTAGTAGTGATAGTATAATAGGTAATGATAGTAGAAGTGATAGTAATGTGATAGTACTAGTAGTAGTAGTGATAGTATAATAGGTAATGATAGTATTAGTGATAGTAATGTGATAGTACTAGTAGTAGTAGTGATAGTATAATAGGTAATGATAGTATTTGTGATAGTAATGTGATAGTACTAGTAGTAGTAGTGATAGTATATTAGGTAATGATAGTAGTAGTGATAGTAATGTAATAGTACTAGTAGTAGTAGTGATAGTATAATAGGTAATGATAGTATTAGTGATAGTAATGTGATAGTACTTGTAGTAGTAGTGATAGTATAATAGGTAATGATAGTAGTAGTGATAGTACTAGTAGTAGTAGTGATAGTATAATAGGTAATGATAGTAGTAGTGATAGTAATGTAATAGTACTAGTAGTAGTAGTGATAGTATAATAGGTAATGATAGTATTAGTGATAGTAATGTGATAGTACTAGTAGTAGTAGTGATAGTATAATAGGTAATGATAGTAGTAGTGATAGTAATGTGATAGTACTAGTAGTAGTAGTGATAGTATAATAGGTAATGATAGTAGTAGTAGTAGTAGTGATAGTATAATAGGTAATGATAGTAGTAGTGATAGTAATGTGATAGTACTAGTAGTAGTAGTGATAGTATAATAGGTAATGATAGTATTAGTGATAGTAATGTGATAGTACTAGTAGTAGTAGTGATAGTATAATAGGTAATGATAGTAGAAGTGATAGTAATGTGATAGTACTAGTAGTAGTAGTGATAGTATAATAGGTAATGATAGTATTAGTGATAGTAATGTGATAGTACTAGTAGTAGTAGTGATAGTATAATAGGTAATGATAGTATTAGTGATAGTAATGTGATAGTACTACTAGTAGTAGTGATAGTATAATAGGTAATGATAGTATTAGTGATAGTAATGTGATAGTACTAGTAGTAGTAGTGATAGTATAATAGGTAATGATAGTATTAGTGATAGTAATGTGATAGTACTAGTAGTAGTAGTGATAGTATAATAGGTAATGATAGTAGTAGTGATAGTAATGTGATAGTACTAGTAGTAGTAGTGATAGTATAATAGGTAATGATAGTATTAGTGATAGTAATGTGATAGTACTAGTAGTAGTAGTGATAGTATAATAAGTAATGATAGTAGTAGTGAGAGTAATGTGATAGTATTAGTAGTAGTAGTGATAGTATAATAGGTAATGATAGTAGTAGTAGTAGTAGTGATAGTATAATAGGTAATGATAGTAGTAGTGATAGTAATGTGATAGTACTAGTAGTAGTAGTGATAGTATAATAGGTAATGATAGTAGTAGTAGTGATAGTATAATAGGTAATGATAGTATTAGAGATAGTAATGTGATAGTACTAGTAGTAGTAGTGATAGTATAATAGGTAATGATAGTATTAGTGATAGTAATGTGATAGTACTAGTAGTAGTAGTGATAGTATAATAGGTAATGATAGTATTAGTGATAGTAATGTGATAGTACTAGTAGTAGTAGTGATAGTATAATAGGTAATGATAGTATTAGTGATAGTAATGTGATAGTACTAGTAGTAGTAGTGATAGTATAATAGGTAATGATAGTATTAGAGATAGTAATGTGATAGTACTAGTAGTAGTAGTGATAGTATAATAGGTAATGATAGTATTAGTGATAGTAATGTGATAGTACTAGTAGTGATAGTATAATAGGTAATGATAGTAGTAGTGATAGTAATGTAATAGTACTAGTAGTAGTAGTGATAGTATAATAGGTAATGATAGTATTAGTGATAGTAATGTGATAGTACTAGTAGTAGTAGTGATAGTATAATAGGTAATGATAGTATTAGTGATAGTAATGTGATAGTACTAGTAGTAGTAGTGATAGTATAATAGGTAATGATAGTATTAGTGATAGTAATGTGATAGTACTACTAGTAGTAGTGATAGTATAATAGGTAATGATAGTATTAGTGATAGTAATGTGATAGTACTAGTAGTAGTAGTGATAGTATAATAGGTAATGATAGTATTAGTGATAGTAATGTGATAGTACTAGTAGTAGTAGTGATAGTATAATAGGTAATGATAGTAGTAGTGATAGTAATGTAATAGTACTAGTAGTAGTAGTGATAGTATAATAGGTAATGATAGTATTAGTGATAGTAATGTGATAGTACTAGTAGTAGTAGTGATAGTATAATAGGTAATGATAGTAGTAGTGATAGTAATGTGATAGTACTAGTAGTAGTAGTGATAGTATAATAGGTAATGATAGTAGTAGTAGTAGTAGTGATAGTATAATAGGTAATGATAGTAGTAGTGATAGTAATGTGATAGTACTAGTAGTAGTAGTGATAGTATAATAAGTAATGATAGTATTAGTGATAGTAATGTGATAGTACTAGTAGTAGTAGTGATAGTATAATAGGTAATGATAGTATTAGTGATAGTAATGTGATAGTACTAGTAGTAGTAGTGATAGTATAATAGGTAATGATAGTATTAGTGATAGTAATGTGATAGTACTAGTACTAGTAGTGATAGTATAATAGGTAATGATAGTATTAGTGATAGTAATGTGATAGTACTAGTAGTAGTAGTGATAGTATAATAGGTAATGATAGTATTAGTGATAGTAATGTGATAGTACTAGTAGTAGTAGTCATAGTATAATAGGTAATGATAGTATTAGTGATAGTAATGTGATAGTACTACTAGTAGTAGTGATAGTATAATAGGTAATGATAGTATTAGTGATAGTAATGTGATAGTACTAGTAGTAGTAGTGATAGTATAATAGGTAATGATAGTATTAGTGATAGTAATGTGATAGTACTAGTAGTAGTAGTGATAGTATAATAGGTAATGATAGTAGTAGTGATAGTAATGTGATAGTACTAGTAGTAGTAGTGATAGTATAATAGGTAATGATAGTATTAGTGATAGTAATGTGATAGTACTAGTAGTAGTAGTGATAGTATAATAGGTAATGATAGTAGTAGTGATAGTAATGTGATAGTACTAGTAGTAGTAGTGATAGTATAATAGGTAATGATAGTAGTAGTGATAGTAATGTGATAGAACTAGTACTAGTAGTGATAGTATAATAGGTAATGATAGTATTAGTGATAGTAATGTGATAGTACTAGTAGTAGTAGTGATAGTATAATAGGTAATGATAGTATTAGAGATAGTAATGTAATAGTACTAGTAGTAGTAGTGATATTATAATAGGTAATGATAGTATTAGTGATAGTAATGTGATAGTACTAGTAGTAGTAGTGATAGTATAATAGGTAATGATAGTATTAGTGATAGTAATGTGATAGTACTAGTAGTAGTAGTGATAGTATAATAGGTAATGATAGTAGTAGTGATAGTAATGTGATAGTACTAGTAGTAGTAGTGATAGTATAATAGGTAATGATAGTAGTAGTGATAGTAATGTGATAGTACTAGTAGTAGTAGTGATAGTATAATAGGTAATGATAGTAGTAGTGATAGTAATGTAATAGTACTAGTAGTAGTAGTGATAGTATAATAGGTAATGATAGTAGTAGTGATAGTAATGTGATAGTACTAGTAGTAGTAGTGATAGTATAATAGGTAATGATAGTATTAGTGATAGTAATGTGATAGTACTAGTAGTGATAGTATAATAGGTAATGATAGTATTAGTGATAGTAATGTGATAGTACTAGTAGTAGTAGTGATAGTATAATAGGTAATGATAGTATTAGTGATAGTAATGTGATAGTACTAGTAGTAGTAGTGATAGTATAATAGGTAATGATAGTATTAGTGATAGTAATGTGATAGTACTAGTAGTAGTAGTGATAGTATAATAGGTAATGATAGTATTAGTGATAGTAATGTGATAGTACTAGTAGTAGTAGTGATAGTATAATAGGTAATGATAGTATTAGTGATAGTAATGTGATAGTACTAGTAGTAGTAGTGATAGTATAATAGGTAATGATAGTAGTAGTAGTGATAGTATAATAGGTAATGATAGTAGTAGTGATAGTAATGTGATAGTACTAGTAGTAGTAGTGATAGTATAATAGGTAATGATAGTATTAGTGATAGTAATGTGATAGTACTAGTAGTAGTAGTGATAGTATAATAGGTAATGATAGTAGTAGTGATAGTAATGTGATAGTACTAGTAGTAGTAGTGATAGTATAATAGGTAATGATAGTAGTAGTGATAGTTATGTGATAGTAGTAGTAGTAGTAGTGATAGTATAATAGGTAATGATAGTATTAGTGATAGTAATGTGATAGTACTAGTAGTAGTAGTGATAGTATAATAGGTAATGATAGTAGTAGTGATAGTATAATAGGTAATGATAGTAGTAATGATAGTATAATAGGTAATGATAGTAGTAGTGATAGTAATGTGATAGTACTAGTAGTAGTAGTGATAGTATAATAGGTAATGATAGTAGTAATGATAGTATAATAGGTAATGATAGTAGTAATGATAGTATAATAGGTAATGATAGTAGTAGTGATAGTTATGTGATAGTAGTAGTAGTGATAGTATAATAGGTAATGATAGTAGTAATGATAGTATAATAGGTAATGATAGTAGTAATGATAGTATAATAGGTAATGATAGTAGTAGTGATAGTTATGTGATAGTAGTAGTAGTGATAGTATAATAGGTAATGATAGTAGTAGTGATAGTATAATAGGTAATGATAGTAGTAGTAGTAGTGATGATAGTAATGTGACAGTAGTAGTACGTGTAATACCGCTCGGTCCTGCGTCTCCTCCTCCGGTGCCGCACTGTATGCACGGGTCGCAGCGTCCTGTCAGGCGGCGGTTGTCATGGTGACGCAGAGGCTCCTCCTCCCGGGGTTTCCGGCCTTCCTCCTGTGTGATCCCAGGTGCGGGCGGGAGGAAACAGTGACAGCTACACCATAGGGAGAGAGAGAGAGAGAGAGGCCCGGGGGAGTGACCGGGAGCTGGGCGCCGCCATCTTACTGGAGACCAACTGACAGCTACATCATAGAGAGAGAGACACAGGCCCGGGGGAGTGACCGGGAGCTGGGCGCCGCCATCTTACTGGAGACCAACTGACAGCTACATCATAGAGAGAGAGACACAGGCCCGGGGGAGTGACCGGGAGCTGGGCGCCGCCATCTTACTGGAGACCAACTGACAGCTACATCATAGAGAGAGAGAGAGGCCCGGGGGAGTGACCGGGAGCTGGGCGCCGCCATCTTACTGGAGACCAACTGACAGCTACATCATAGAGAGAGAGACACAGGCCCGGGGGAGTGACCGGGAGCTGGGCGCCGCCATCTTACTGGAGACCAACTGACAGCTACATCTTAGAGAGAGAGACAGGCCCGGGGGAGTGACCGGGAGCTGGGCGCCGCCATCTTACTGGAGACCAACTGACAGCTACATCATAGAGAGAGACAGGCCCGGGGGAGTGACCGGGAGCAGGGCGCCGCCATCTTACTGGAGACCAACTGACAGCTACATCATAGAGAGAGAGACAGGCCCGGGGGAGTGACCGGGAGCAGGGCGCCGCCATCTTACTGGAGACCAACTGACAGCTACATCATAGAGAGAGAGACAGGCCCGGGGGAGTGACCGGGAGCAGGGCGCCGCCATCTTACTGGAGACCAACTGACAGCTACATCATAGAGAGAGAGACAGGCCCGGGGGAGTGACCGGGAGCAGGGCGCCGCCATCTTACTGGAGACCAACTGACAGCTGCGACAGCTACGTCATATCCTGGGAAAGGCCGAGACTGAGAGGGGCGGGGCAGCAGGGGGAAGGGAGCAGACAGAGAAAGGCGGGGCACCAGGGAGAGAGGAGGAGACAGAGAGGATTAACGAGACAGAGAGAGGCGGGGCATTAAAGGAGAAGGGAGGAGACAGAAAAACAACAGTATGCACCTGTAGTATGACCTGTATGTCCTGTACCTGATCCTCCTGCTGCTGAGCATGCACCTGTAGTATGACCTGTATGTCCTGTACCTGATCCTCCTGCTGCTGAGCATGCACCTGTAGTATGACCTGTATGTCCTGTACCTGATCCTCCTGCTGCTGAGCATGCGCCTGTAGTATGACCTGTATGTCCTGTACCTGATCCTCCTGCTGCTGAGCATGCACCTGTAGTATGACCTGTATGTCCTGTACCTGATCCTCCTGCTGCTGAGCATGCACCTGTAGTATGACCTGTATGTCCTGTACCTGATCCTCCTGCTGCTGAGCATGCACCTGTAGTATGACCTGTATGTCCTGTACCTGATCCTCCTGCTGCTGAGCATGCGCCTGTTGTATGATCTGTATGTTGTCCTGTACCTGATCCTCCTGCTGCTGAGCATGCACCTGTAGTATGACCTGTATGTCCTGTACCTGATCCTCCTGCTGAGCATGCACCTGTAGTATGACCTGTATGTCCTGTACCTGATCCTCCTGCTGCTGAGCATGCACCTGTAGTATGACCTGTATGTCCTGTACCTGATCCTCCTGCTGCTGAGCATGCACCTGTAGTATGACCTGTATGTCCTGTACCTGATCCTCCTGCTGCTGAGCATGCACCTGTAGTATGACCTGTATGTCCTGTACCTGATCCTCCTGCTGCTGAGCATGCACCTGTAATATGACCTGTATGTCCTGTACCTGATCCTCCTGCTGCTGAGCATGCACCTGTAGTATGACCTGTATGTCCTGTACCTGATCCTCCTGCTGCTGAGCATGCGCCTGTTGTATGACCTGTATGTCCTGTACCTGATCCTCCTGCTGCTGAGCATGCACCTGTAGTATGACCTGTATGTCCTGTACCTGATCCTCCTGCTGCTGAGCATGCACCTGTTGTATGACCTGTATGTCCTGTACCTGATCCTCCTGCTGCTGAGCATGCACCTGTAGTATGACCTGTATGTCCTGTACCTGATCCTCCTGCTGCTGAGCATGCACCTGTAGTATGACCTGTATGTCCTGTACCTGATCCTCCTGCTGCTGAGCATGCACCTGTAGTATGACCTGTATGTCCTGTACCTGATCCTCCTGCTGCTGAGCATGCACCTGTAGTATGACCTGTATGTCCTGTACCTGATCCTCCTGCTGCTGAGCATGCGCCTGTAGTATGATCTGTATGTCCTGTACCTGATCCTCCTGCTGCTGAGCATGCACCTGTTGTATGACCTGTATGTCCTGTACCTGATCCTCCTGCTGCTGAGCATGCGCCTGTTGTATGACCTGTATGTGCTGTACCTGATCCTCCTGCTGCTGAGCATGCGCCTGTAGTATGACCTGTATGTCCTGTACCTTATCCTCCTGCTGTTGAGCATGCGCCTGGTGTATGACCTGTACCTGATCCTCCTGCTGAGCATGCGCCTGTTGTATGACCTGTATGTCCTGTACCTGATCCTCCTGCTGCTGAGCATGCGCCTGTTGTATGACCTGTATGTCCTGTACCTGATCCTCCTGCTGCTGAGCATGCACCTGTAGTATGACCTGTATGTCCTGTACCTGATCCTCCTGCTGCTGAGCATGCGCCTGTTGTATGATCTGTATGTCCTGTACCTGATCCTCCTGCTGCTGAGCATGCACCTGTAGTATGACCTGTATGTCCTGTACCTGATCCTCCTGCTGCTGAGCATGCACCTGTAGTATGACCTGTATGTCCTGTACCTGATCCTCCTGCTGCTGAGCATGCGCCTGTTGTATGACCTGTATGTCCTGTACCTGATCCTCCTGCTGAGCATGCACCTGTAGTATGACCTGTATGTCCTGTACCTGATCCTCCTGCTGCTGAGCATGCACCTGTAGTATGACCTGTATGTCCTGTACCTGATCCTCCTGCTGCTGAGCATGCGCCTGTTGTATGACCTGTATGTGCTGTACCTGATCCTCCTGCTGCTGAGCATGCACCTGTTGTATGACCTGTATGTCCTGTACCTGATCCTCCTGCTGCTGAGCATGCACCTGTAGTATGACCTGTATGTGCTGTACCAGATCCTCCTGCTGCTTAGCATGCACCTGTTGTATGACCTGTATGTCCTGTACCTGATCCTCCTGCTGCTGAGCATGCACCTGTAGTATGACCTGTATGTCCTGTACCTGATCCTCCTGCTGCTGAGCATGCACCTGTAGTATGACCTGTATGTCCTGTACCTGATCCTCCTGCTGCTGAGCATGCGCCTGTAGTATGACCTGTATGTCCTGTACCTGATCCTCCTGCTGCTGAGCATGCACCTGTAGTATGACCTGTATGTCCTGTACCTGATCCTCCTGCTGCTGAGCATGCACCTGTAGTATGACCTGTATGTCCTGTACCTGATCCTCCTGCTGCTGAGCATGCACCTGTAGTATGACCTGTATGTCCTGTACCTGATCCTCCTGCTGCTGAGCATGCACCTGTAGTATGACCTGTATGTCCTGTACCTGATCCTCCTCCTGCTGAGCATGCGCCTGTTGTATGACCTGTATGTGCTGTACCTGATCCTCCTGCTGCTGAGCATGCACCTGTAGTATGACCTGTATGTCCTGTACCTGATCCTCCTGCTGCTGAGCATGCGCCTGTTGTATGACCTGTATGTGCTGTACCTGATCCTCCTGCTGCTGAGCATGCACCTGTAGTATGACCTTATGTCCTGTACCTGATCCTCCTGCTGCTGAGCATGCACCTGTAGTATGACCTGTATGTCCTGTACCTGATCCTCCTGCTGCTGAGCATGCACCTGTAGTATGACCTGTATGTCCTGTACCAGATCCTCCTGCTGCTGAGCATGCACCTGTTGTATGTCCTGTACCTGATCCTCCTGCTGCTGAGCATGCACCTGTAGTATGACCTGTATGTCCTGTACCTGATCCTCCTGCTGCTGAGCATGCACCTGTAATATGACCTGTATGTCCTGTACCTGATCCTCCTGCTGCTGAGCATGCACCTGTAGTATGACCTGTATGTCCTGTACCTGATCCTCCTGCTGCTGAGCATGCACCTGTAATATGACCTGTATGTCCTGTACCTGATCCTCCTGCTGCTGAGCATGCACCTGTAGTATGACCTGTATGTGCTGTACCTGATCCTCCTGCTGCTGAGCATGCACCTGTAGTATGACCTGTATGTCCTGTACCTGATCCTCCTGCTGCTGAGCATGCACCTGTAGTATGACCTGTATGACCTGTACCTGATCCTCCTGCTGCTGAGCATGCACCTGTAGTATGACCTGTATGTCCTGTACCTGATCCTCCTGCTGCTGAGCATGCGCCTGTAGTATGACCTGTATGTCCTGTACCTGATCCTCCTGCTGCTGAGCATGCGCCTGTAGTATGACCTGTATGTCCTGTACCTGATCCTCCTGCTGCTGAGCATGCGCCTGTAGTATGACCTGTATGTCCTGTACCTGATCCTCCTGCTGCTGAGCATGCACCTGTAGTATGACCTGTATGTCCTGTACCTGATCCTCCTGCTGCTGAGCATGCACCTGTAGTATGACCTGTATGTCCTGTACCTGATCCTCCTGCTGCTGAGCATGCGCCTGTTGTATGACCTGTATGTCCTGTACCTGATCCTCCTGCTGCTGAGCATGCACCTGTAGTATGACCTGTATGTCCTGTACCTGATCCTCCTGCTGCTGAGCATGCGCCTGTAGTATGATCTGTATGTCCTGTACCTGATCCTCCTGCTGCTGAGCATGCACCTGTAGTATGACCTGTATGTCCTGTACCTGATCCTCCTGCTGCTGAGCATGCGCCT
The DNA here is from genome assembly GCF_040894005.1 of Engystomops pustulosus. NCBI lineage: Eukaryota > Metazoa > Chordata > Amphibia > Anura > Leptodactylidae > Engystomops > Engystomops pustulosus. Next base: position 292,032 of record NW_027285020.1, on the reverse strand, counting down.
GTAGTATGACCTGTATGTCCTGTACCTGATCCTCCTGCTGCTGAGCATGCGCCTGGTGTATGACCTGTACCTGATCCTCCTGCTGAGCATGCGCCTGTTGTATGACCTGTATGTCCTGTACCTGATCCTCCTGCTGCTGCTGAGCATGCGCCTGTTGTATGACCTGTATGTCCTGTACCAGATCCTCCTGCTGCTGAGCATGCACCTGTAGTATGACCTGTATGTCCTGTACCAGATCCTCCTGCTGCTGAGCATGCACCTGTTGTATGACCTGTATGTCCTGTACCTGATCCTCCTGCTGCTGAGCATGCACCTGTTGTATGATCTGTGTGTCCTGTACCTGATCCTCCTGCTGCTGAGCATGCACCTGTAGTATGACCTGTATGTCCTGTACCTGATCCTCCTGCTGCTGAGCATGCACCTGTTGTATGACCTGTATGTCCTGTACCTGATCCTCCTGCTGCTGAGCATGCACCTGTAGTATGACCTGTATGTCCTGTACCTGATCCTCCTGCTGCTGAGCATGCACCTGTAGTATGACCTGTATGTCCTGTACCTGATCCTCCTGCTGCTGAGCATGCACCTGTAGTATGACCTGTATGTCCTGTACCTGATCCTCCTGCTGCTGAGCATGCGCCTGTAGTATGACCTGTATGTCCTGTACCTGATCCTCCTGCTGCTGAGCATGCACCTGTAGTATGACCTGTATGTCCTGTACCTGATCCTCCTGCTGCTGAGCATGCACCTGTAGTATGACCTGTATGTCCTGTACCTGATCCTCCTGCTGCTGAGCATGCACCTGTAGTATGACCTGTATGTCCTGTACCTGATCCTCCTGCTGCTGAGCATGCGCCTGTAGTATGACCTGTATGTCCTGTACCTGATCCTCCTGCTGCTGAGCATGCACCTGTAGTATGACCTGTATGTCCTGTACCTGATCCTCCTGCTGCTGAGCATGCACCTGTAGTATGACCTGTATGTCCTGTACCTGATCCTCCTGCTGCTGAGCATGCACCTGTAGTATGACCTGTATGTCCTGTACCTGATCCTCCTGCTGAGCATGCGCCTGTTGTATGACCTGTATGTCCTGTACCTGATCCTCCTCCTGCTGAGCATGCGCCTGTTGTATGACCTGTATGTCCTGTACCTGATCCTCCTGCTGCTGAGCATGCACCTGTAGTATGACCTGTATGTCCTGTACCTGATCCTCCTGCTGCTGAGCATGCACCTGTAGTATGACCTGTATGTCCTGTACCTGATCCTCCTGCTGCTGAGCATGCACCTGTAGTATGACCTGTATGTCCTGTACCTGATCCTCCTGCTGCTGAGCATGCGCCTGTTGTATGATCTGTATGTTGTCCTGTACCTGATCCTCCTGCTGCTGAGCATGCACCTGTAGTATGACCTGTATGTCCTGTACCTGATCCTCCTGCTGCTGAGCATGCACCTGTTGTATGACCTGTATGTCCTGTACCTGATCCTCCTGCTGCTGAGCATGCACCTGTAGTATGACCTGTATGTCCTGTACCTGATCCTCCTGCTGCTGAGCATGCACCTGTAGTATGACCTGTATGTCCTGTACCTGATCCTCCTGCTGCTGAGCATGCACCTGTAGTATGACCTGTATGTCCTGTACCTGATCCTCCTGCTGCTGAGCATGCACCTGTAGTATGACCTGTATGTCCTGTACCTGATCCTCCTGCTGCTGAGCATGCGCCTGTAGTATGATCTGTATGTCCTGTACCTGATCCTCCTGCTGCTGAGCATGCACCTGTTGTATGACCTGTATGTCCTGTACCTGATCCTCCTGCTGCTGAGCATGCGCCTGTTGTATGACCTGTATGTGCTGTACCTGATCCTCCTGCTGCTGAGCATGCGCCTGTAGTATGACCTGTATGTCCTGTACCTTATCCTCCTGCTGCTGAGCATGCGCCTGGTGTATGACCTGTACCTGATCCTCCTGCTGAGCATGCGCCTGTTGTATGACCTGTATGTCCTGTACCTGATCCTCCTGCTGCTGAGCATGCGCCTGTTGTATGACCTGTATGTCCTGTACCTGATCCTCCTGCTGCTGAGCATGCACCTGTAGTATGACCTGTATGTCCTGTACCTGATCCTCCTGCTGCTGAGCATGCACCTGTAGTATGACCTGTATGTCCTGTACCTGATCCTCCTGCTGCTGAGCATGCACCTGTAGTATGACCTGTATGTCCTGTACCTGATCCTCCTGCTGCTGAGCATGCGCCTGTTGTATGATCTGTGTGTCCTGTACCTGATCCTCCTGCTGCTGAGCATGCACCTGTAGTATGACCTGTATGTCCTGTACCAGATCCTCCTGCTGCTGAGCATGCACCTGTAGTATGACCTGTATGTGCTGTACCTGATCCTCCTGCTGCTGAGCATGCGCCTGTTGTATGACCTGTATGTCCTGTACCTGATCCTCCTGCTGCTGAGCATGCACCTGTAGTATGACCTGTATGTCCTGTACCTGATCCGCCTGCTGCTGAGCATGCGCCTGTTGTATGATCTGTATGTCCTGTACCTGATCCTCCTGCTGCTGAGCATGCACCTGTAGTATGACCTGTATGTCCTGTACCTGATCCTCCTGCTGCTGAGCATGCACCTGTAGTATGACCTGTATGTCCTGTACCTGATCCTCCTGCTGCTGAGCATGCGCCTGTTGTATGACCTGTATGTCCTGTACCTGATCCTCCTGCTGAGCATGCACCTGTAGTATGACCTGTATGTCCTGTACCTGATCCTCCTGCTGCTGAGCATGCACCTGTAGTATGACCTGTATGTCCTGTACCTGATCCTCCTGCTGCTGAGCATGCGCCTGTTGTATGACCTGTATGTGCTGTACCTGATCCTCCTGCTGCTGAGCATGCACCTGTTGTATGACCTGTATGTCCTGTACCTGATCCTCCTGCTGCTGAGCATGCACCTGTAGTATGACCTGTATGTGCTGTACCAGATCCTCCTGCTGCTGAGCATGCACCTGTTGTATGACCTGTATGTCCTGTACCTGATCCTCCTGCTGCTGAGCATGCACCTGTTGTATGACCTGTATGTCCTGTACCTGATCCTCCTGCTGCTGAGCATGCACCTGTAGTATGACCTGTATGTCCTGTACCTGATCCTCCTCCTGCTGAGCATGCACCTGTTGTATGACCTGTATGTCCTGTACCTGATCCTCCTGCTGCTGAGCATGCACCTGTAGTATGACCTGTATGTCCTGTACCTGATCCTCCTGCTGCTGAGCATGCACCTGTAGTATGACCTGTATGTCCTGTACCTGATCCTCCTGCTGCTGAGCATGCACCTGTAGTATGACCTGTATGTCCTGTACCTGATCCTCCTGCTGCTGAGCATGCACCTGTAGTATGACCTGTATGTCCTGTACCTGATCCTCCTCCTGCTGAGCATGCGCCTGTTGTATGACCTGTATGTGCTGTACCTGATCCTCCTGCTGCTGAGCATGCACCTGTAGTATGACCTGTATGTCCTGTACCTGATCCTCCTGCTGCTGAGCATGCGCCTGTTGTATGACCTGTATGTGCTGTACCTGATCCTCCTGCTGCTGAGCATGCACCTGTAGTATGACCTGTATGTCCTGTACCTGATCCTCCTGCTGCTGAGCATGCACCTGTAGTATGACCTGTATGTCCTGTACCTGATCCTCCTGCTGCTGAGCATGCACCTGTAGTATGACCTGTATGTCCTGTACCTGATCCTCCTGCTGCTGAGCATGCACCTGTAATATGACCTGTATGTCCTGTACCTGATCCTCCTGCTGCTGAGCATGCGCCTGTAGTATGACCTGTATGTCCTGTACCTGATCCTCCTGCTGCTGAGCATGCGCCTGTAGTATGACCTGTATGTCCTGTACCTGATCCTCCTGCTGCTGAGCATGCACCTGTAGTATGACCTGTATGTCCTGTACCTGATCCTCCTGCTGCTGAGCATGCGCCTGTTGTATGACCTGTATGTCCTGTACCTGATCCTCCTGCTGCTGAGCATGCACCTGTAGTATGACCTGTATGTCCTGTACCTGATCCTCCTGCTGCTGAGCATGCGCCTGTAGTATGATCTGTATGTCCTGTACCTGATCCTCCTGCTGCTGAGCATGCACCTGTAGTATGACCTGTATGTCCTGTACCTGATCCTCCTGCTGCTGAGCATGCACCTGTAGTTTGACCTGTATGTCCTGTACCTGATCCTCCTGCTGCTGAGCATGCACCTGTAGTATGACCTGTATGTCCTGTACCTGATCCTCCTGCTGCTGAGCATGCGCCTGTAGTATGATCTGTATGTCCTGTACCTGATCCTCCTGCTGCTGAGCATGCACCTGTTGTATGACCTGTATGTCCTGTACCTGATCCTCCTGCTGCTGAGCATGCGCCTGTAGTATGACCTGTATGTCCTGTACCTGATCCTCCTGCTGCTGAGCATGCGCCTGTAGTATGACCTGTATGTCCTGTACCTGATCCTCCTGCTGCTGAGCATGCGCCTGGTGTATGACCTGTATGTCCTGTACCTGATCCTCCTGCTGCTGAGCATGCGCCTGTTGTATGACCTGTATGTCCTGTACCTGATCCTCCTGCTGCTGAGCATGCGCCTGTAGTATGATCTGTATGTCCTGTACCTGATCCTCCTGCTGCTGAGCATGCACCTGTAGTATGACCTGTATGTCCTGTACCTGATCCTCCTGCTGCTGAGCATGCGCCTGTTGTATGACCTGTATGTCCTGTACCTGATCCTCCTGCTGCTGAGCATGTGCCTGTTGTATGACCTGTACCTGATCCTCCTGCTGCTGAGCATGCACCTGTAGTATGACCTGTATGTCCTGTACCAGATCCTCCTGCTGCTGAGCATGCGCCTGTAGTATGACCTGTATGTCCTGTACCTGATCCTCCTGCTGCTGAGCATGCGCCTGTTGTATGACCTGTATGTCCTGTACCTGATCCTCCTGCTGCTGAGCATGCACCTGTAGTATGACCTGTATGTCCTGTACCTGATCCTCCTGCTGCTGAGCATGCACCTGTTGTATGACCTGTATGTCCTGTACCTGATCCTCCTGCTGCTGAGCATGCACCTGTAGTATGACCTGAATGTCCTGTACCTGATCCTCCTGCTGCTGAGCATGCACCTGTAGTATGACCTGTATGTCCTGTACCTGATCCTCCTGCTGCTGAGCATGCACCTGTAGTATGACCTGTATGTGACCTCCTGCTGCTGAGCATGCACCTGTAGTATGATCTGTATGACCTGTACCTGATCCTCCTGCTGCTGAGCATGCACCTGTAGTATGACCTGTATGTCCTGTACCTGATCCTCCTGCTGCTGAGCATGCACATGTAGTATGACCTGTATGTCCTGTACCTGATCCTCCTGCTGCTGAGCATGCGCCTGTAGTATGACCTGTATGTCCTGTACCAGATCCTCCTGCTGCTGAGCATGCACCTGTAAAATGACCTGTATGTGCTGTACCTGATCCTCCTGCTGCTGAGCATGCACCTGTAGTATGACCTGTATGTCCTGTACCTGATCCTCCTGCTGCTGAGCATGCACCTGTAGTATGACCTGTATGTCCTGTACCTGATCCTCCTGCTGCTGAGCATGCACCTGTTGTATGATCTGTATGTCCTGTACCTGATCCTCCTGCTGCTGAGCATGCACCTGTAGTATGATCTGTATGTCCTGTACCAGATCCTCCTGCTGCTGAGCATGCGCCTGTTGTATGACCTGTATGTCCTGTACCTGATCCTCCTGCTGCTGAGCATGCGCCTGTAGTATGACCTGTATGTCCTGTACCTGATCCTCCTGCTGCTGAGCATGCGCCTGTTGTATGACCTGTATGTCCTGTACCTGATCCTCCTGCTGCTGAGCATGCGCCTGTAGTATGACCTGTATGTCCTGTACCTGATCCTCCTGCTGAGCATGCACCTGTAGTATGACCTGTATGTCCTGTACCTGATCCTCCTGCTGCTGAGCATGCACCTGTAGTATGACCTGTATGTCCTGTACCTGATCCTCCTGCTGCTGAGCATGCACCTGTAGTATGACCTGTATGTCCTGTACCTGATCCTCCTGCTGCTGAGCATGCACCTGTAGTATGACCTGTATGTCCTGTACCTGATCCTCCTGCTGCTGAGCATGCGCCTGTTGTATGACCTGTATGTTCTGTACCTGATCCTCCTGCTGCTGAGCATGCTCCTGTAGTTTGACCTGTATGTCCTGTACCTGACCCTCCTGCTGCTGAGCATGCACCTGTAGTATGACCTGTATGTCCTGTACCTGATCCTCCTGCTGCTGAGCATGCGCCTGTTGTATGACCTGTATGTCCTGTACCTGATCCTCCTGCTGTTGAGCATGCGCCTGTTGTATGTCCTGTACCTGATCCTCCTGCTGCTGAGCATGCGCCTGTTGTATGACCTGTATGTCCTGTACCTGATCCTCCTGCTGCTGAGCATGCACCTGTAGTATGACCTGTATGTCCTGTACCTGATCCTCCTGCTGCTGAGCATGCACCTGTAGTATGACCTGTATGTCCTGTACCTGATCCTCCTGCTGCTGAGCATGCACCTGTAGTTTGACCTGTATGTCCTGTACCTGATCCTCCTGCTGCTGAGCATGCACCTGTTGTATGACCTGTACCTGATCCTCCTGCTGCTGAGCATGCGCCTGTTGTATGTCCTGTACCTGATCCTCCTGCTGCTGAGCATGCGCCTGTTGTATGACCTGTATGTCCTGTACCTGATCCTCCTGCTGCTGAGCATGCGCCTGTTGTATGTCCTGTACCTGATCCTCCTGCTGCTGAGCATGCGCCTGTTGTATGACCTGTATGTCCTGTACCTGATCCTCCTGCTGCTGAGCATGCGCCTGTTGTATGATCTGTATGTCCTGTACCTGATCCTCCTGCTGCTGAGCATGCGCCTGTTGTATGACCTGTAGGTCCTGTACCAGATCCTCCTGCTGCTGAGCATGCACCTGTAGTATGACCTGTATGTCCTGTACCTGATCCTCCTGCTGCTGAGCATGCACCTGTAATATGACCTGTATGTCCTGTACCTGATCCTCCTGCTGCTGAGCATGCACCTGTAGTATGACCTGTATGTCCTGTACCTGATCCTCCTGCTGCTGAGCATGCACCTGTAATATGACCTGTATGTCCTGTACCTGATCCTCCTGCTGCTGAGCATGCACCTGTAGTATGACCTGTATGTGCTGTACCTGATCCTCCTGCTGCTGAGCATGCACCTGTAGTATGACCTGTATGTCCTGTACCTGATCCTCCTGCTGCTGAGCATGCACCTGTAGTATGACCTGTATGACCTGTACCTGATCCTCCTGCTGCTGAGCATGCACCTGTAGTATGACCTGTATGTCCTGTACCTGATCCTCCTGCTGCTGAGCATGCGCCTGTAGTATGACCTGTATGTCCTGTACCTGATCCTCCTGCTGCTGAGCATGCGCCTGTAGTATGACCTGTATGTCCTGTACCTGATCCTCCTGCTGCTGAGCATGCGCCTGTAGTATGACCTGTATGTCCTGTACCTGATCCTCCTGCTGCTGAGCATGCACCTGTAGTATGACCTGTATGTCCTGTACCTGATCCTCCTGCTGCTGAGCATGCACCTGTAGTATGACCTGTATGTCCTGTACCTGATCCTCCTGCTGCTGAGCATGCGCCTGTTGTATGACCTGTATGTCCTGTACCTGATCCTCCTGCTGCTGAGCATGCACCTGTAGTATGACCTGTATGTCCTGTACCTGATCCTCCTGCTGCTGAGCATGCACCTGTAGTATGACCTGTATGTCCTGTACCTGATCCTCCTGCTGCTGAGCATGCACCTGTAGTATGACCTGTATGTCCTGTACCAGATCCTCCTGCTGCTGAGCATGCACCTGTTGTATGACCTGTATGTCCTGTACCTGATCCTCCTGCTGCTGAGCATGCACCTGTTGTATGACCTGTATGTCCTGTACCTGATCCTCCTGCTGCTGAGCATGCACCTGTAGTATGACCTGTATGTCCTGTACCTGATCCTCCTGCTGCTGAGCATGCGCCTGTAGTATGACCTGTATGTCCTGTACCTGATCCTCCTGCTGCTGAGCATGCACCTGTAGTATGACCTGTATGTCCTGTACCTGATCCTCCTGCTGCTGAGCATGCACCTGTAGTATGACCTGTATGTCCTGTACCTGATCCTCCTGCTGCTGAGCATGCACCTGTAGTATGACCTGTATGTCCTGTACCTGATCCTCCTGCTGCTGAGCATGCGCCTGTTGTATGATCTGTATGTTGTCCTGTACCTGATCCTCCTGCTGCTGAGCATGCACCTGTAGTATGACCTGTATGTCCTGTACCTGATCCTCCTGCTGCTGAGCATGCACCTGTAGTATGACCTGTATGTCCTGTACCTGATCCTCCTGCTGCTGAGCATGCGCCTGTTGTATGACCTGTATGTCCTGTACCTGATCCTCCTGCTGCTGAGCATGCACCTGTAGTATGACCTGTATGTCCTGTACCTGATCCTCCTGCTGCTGAGCATGCACCTGTTGTATGACCTGTATGTCCTGTACCTGATCCTCCTGCTGCTGAGCATGCACCTGTAGTATGACCTGTATGTCCTGTACCTGATCCTCCTGCTGCTGAGCATGCACCTGTTGTATGACCTGTATGTCCTGTACCTGATCCTCCTGCTGCTGAGCATGCACCTGTAGTATGACCTGTATGTCCTGTACCTGATCCTCCTGCTGCTGAGCATGCACCTGTAGTATGACCTGTATGTCCTGTACCTGATCCTCCTGCTGCTGAGCATGCACCTGTAGTATGACCTGTATGTCCTGTACCTGATCCTCCTGCTGCTGAGCATGCACCTGTAGTATGACCTGTATGTCCTGTACCTGATCCTCCTGCTGCTGAGCATGCGCCTGTAGTATGATCTGTATGTCCTGTACCTGATCCTCCTGCTGCTGAGCATGCACCTGTTGTATGACCTGTATGTCCTGTACCTGATCCTCCTGCTGCTGAGCATGCGCCTGTAGTATGACCTGTATGTCCTGTACCTGATCCTCCTGCTGCTGAGCATGCACCTGTAGTATGACCTGTATGTCCTGTACCTGATCCTCCTGCTGCTGAGCATGCGCCTGTTGTATGACCTGTATGTGCTGTACCTGATCCTCCTGCTGCTGAGCATGCACCTGTTGTATGACCTGTATGTCCTGTACCTGATCCTCCTGCTGCTGAGCATGCACCTGTAGTATGACCTGTATGTCCTGTACCTGATCCTCCTGCTGCTGAGCATGCACCTGTAGTATGACCTGTATGTCCTGTACCTGATCCTCCTGCTGCTGAGCATGCACCTGTAGTATGACCTGTATGTCCTGTACCTGATCCTCCTGCTGCTGAGCATGCGCCTGTTGTATGACCTGTATGTCCTGTACCTGATCCTCCTGCTGCTGAGCATGCACCTGTAGTATGACCTGTATGTCCTGTACCTGATCCTCCTGCTGCTGAGCATGCGCCTGTTGTATGTCCTGTACCTGATCCTCCTGCTGCTGAGCATGCGCCTGTTGTATGATCTGTATGTCCTGTACCTGATCCTCCTGCTGCTGAGCATGCACCTGTAGTATGACCTGTATGTCCTGTACCTGATCCTCCTGCTGCTGAGCATGCGCCTGTTGTATGATCTGTGTGTCCTGTACCTGATCCTCCTGCTGCTGAGCATGCGCCTGTAGTATGATCTGTATGTCCTGTACCTGATCCTCCTGCTGCTGAGCATGCACCTGTAGTATGACCTGTATGTCCTGTACCTGATCCTCCTGCTGCTGAGCATGCGCCTGTAGTATGATCTGTATGTCCTGTACCTGATCCTCCTGCTGCTGAGCATGCACCTGTTGTATGACCTGTATGTCCTGTACCTGATCCTCCTGCTGCTGAGCATGCACCTGTAGTATGACCTGTATGTCCTGTACCTGATCCTCCTGCTGCTGAGCATGCGCCTGTTGTATGACCTGTATGTCCTGTACCTGATCCTCCTGCTGCTGAGCATGCGCCTGTAGTATGATCTGTATGTCCTGTACCTGATCCTCCTGCTGCTGAGCATGCACCTGTTGTATGACCTGTATGTCCTGTACCTGATCCTCCTGCTGCTGAGCATGCACCTGTAGTATGACCTGTACCTGATCCTCCTGCTGCTGAGCATGCGCCTGTAGTATGATCTGTATGTCCTGTACCTGATCCTCCTGCTGCTGAGCATGCGCCTGTAGTATGACCTGTATGTCCTGTACCTGATCCTCCTGCTGCTGAGCATGCGCCTGTAGTATGACCTGTATGTCCTGTACCTGATCCTCCTGCTGCTGAGCATGCGCCTGGTGTATGACCTGTACCTGATCCTCCTGCTGAGCATGCGCCTGTTGTATGACCTGTATGTCCTGTACCTGATCCTCCTGCTGCTGCTGAGCATGCGCCTGTTGTATGACCTGTATGTCCTGTACCAGATCCTCCTGCTGCTGAGCATGCACCTGTAGTATGACCTGTATGTCCTGTACCAGATCCTCCTGCTGCTGAGCATGCACCTGTTGTATGACCTGTATGTCCTGTACCTGATCCTCCTGCTGCTGAGCATGCACCTGTTGTATGACCTGTATGTCCTGTACCTGATCCTCCTGCTGCTGAGCATGCACCTGTAGTATGACCTGTATGTCCTGTACCTGATCCTCCTGCTGCTGAGCATGCGCCTGTAGTATGACCTGTATGTCCTGTACCTGATCCTCCTGCTGCTGAGCATGCACCTGTAGTATGACCTGTATGTCCTGTACCTGATCCTCCTGCTGCTGAGCATGCACCTGTAGTATGACCTGTATGTCCTGTACCTGATCCTCCTGCTGCTGAGCATGCACCTGTAGTATGACCTGTATGTCCTGTACCTGATCCTCCTGCTGCTGAGCATGCGCCTGTTGTATGATCTGTATGTTGTCCTGTACCTGATCCTCCTGCTGCTGAGCATGCACCTGTAGTATGACCTGTATGTCCTGTACCTGATCCTCCTGCTGCTGAGCATGCACCTGTTGTATGACCTGTATGTCCTGTACCTGATCCTCCTGCTGCTGAGCATGCACCTGTAGTATGACCTGTATGTCCTGTACCTGATCCTCCTGCTGCTGAGCATGCACCTGTAGTATGACCTGTATGTCCTGTACCTGATCCTCCTGCTGCTGAGCATGCACCTGTAGTATGACCTGTATGTCCTGTACCTGATCCTCCTGCTGCTGAGCATGCGCCTGTTGTATGATCTGTATGTCCTGTACCTGATCCTCCTGCTGCTGAGCATGCACCTGTAGTATGACCTGTATGTCCTGTACCTGATCCTCCTGCTGCTGAGCATGCACCTGTAGTATGACCTGTATGTCCTGTACCTGATCCTCCTGCTGCTGAGCATGCGCCTGTAGTATGATCTGTATGTCCTGTACCTGATCCTCCTGCTGCTGAGCATGCACCTGTTGTATGACCTGTATGTCCTGTACCTGATCCTCCTGCTGCTGAGCATGCGCCTGTAGTATGACCTGTATGTCCTGTACCTGATCCTCCTGCTGCTGAGCATGCACCTGTAGTATGACCTGTATGTCCTGTACCTGATCCTCCTGCTGCTGAGCATGCGCCTGTTGTATGACCTGTATGTGCTGTACCTGATCCTCCTGCTGCTGAGCATGCACCTGTTGTATGACCTGTATGTCCTGTACCTGATCCTCCTGCTGCTGAGCATGCACCTGTAGTATGACCTGTATGTGCTGTTCCAGATCCTCCTGCTGCTTAGCATGCACCTGTTGTATGACCTGTATGTGCTGTACCTGATCCTCCTGCTGCTGAGCATGCACCTGTAGTATAACCTGTATGTCCTGTACCTGATCCTCCTGCTGCTGAGCATGCACCTGTAGTATGACCTGTATGTCCTGTACCTGATCCTCCTGCTGCTGAGCATGCACCAGTAGTATGACCTGTATGTGCTGTACCTGATCCTCCTGCTGCTGAGCATGCACCTGTAGTATGACCTGTATGTCCTGTACCTGATCCTCCTCCTGCTGAGCATGCACCTGTAGTATGACCTGTATGTCCTGTACCTGATCCTCCTGCTGCTGAGCATGCGCCTGTTGTATGACCTGTATGTCCTGTACCTGATCCTCCTGCTGCTGAGCATGCGCCTGTTGTATGATCTGTATGTCCTGTACCTGATCCTCCTGCTGCTGAGCATGCACCTGTTGTATGACCTGTATGTCCTGTACCTGATCCTCCTGCTGCTGAGCATGCACCTGTAGTATGACCTGTATGTCCTGTACCTGATCCTCCTGCTGCTGAGCATGCACCTGTATTATGACCTGTATGTCCTGTACCTGATCCTCCTGCTGCTGAGCATGCACCTGTAGTATGACCTGTATGTCCTGTACCTGATCCTCCTGCTGCTGAGCATGCACCTGTAGTATGACCTGTATGTCCTGTACCTGATCCTCCTCCTGCTGAGCATGCGCCTGTTGTATGACCTGTATGTGCTGTACCTGATCCTCCTGCTGCTGAGCATGCACCTGTAGTATGACCTGTATGTCCTGTACCTGATCCTCCTGCTGCTGAGCATGCGCCTGTTGTATGACCTGTATGTGCTGTACCTGATCCTCCTGCTGCTGAGCATGCACCTGTAGTATGACCTGTATGTCCTGTACCTGATCCTCCTGCTGCTGAGCATGCACCTGTAGTATGACCTGTATGTCCTGTACCTGATCCTCCTGCTGCTGAGCATGCACCTGTAGTATGACCTGTATGTCCTGTACCTGATCCTCCTGCTGCTGAGCATGCACCTGTAATATGACCTGTATGTCCTGTACCTGATCCTCCTGCTGCTGAGCATGCACCTGTAGTATGACCTGTATGTCCTGTACCTGATCCTCCTGCTGCTGAGCATGCACCTGTAATATGACCTGTATGTCCTGTACCTGATCCTCCTGCTGCTGAGCATGCACCTGTAGTATGACCTGTATGTGCTGTACCTGATCCTCCTGCTGCTGAGCATGCACCTGTAGTATGACCTGTATGTCCTGTACCTGATCCTCCTGCTGCTGAGCATGCACCTGTAGTATGACCTGTATGACCTGTACCTGATCCTCCTGCTGCTGAGCATGCACCTGTAGTATGACCTGTATGTCCTGTACCTGATCCTCCTGCTGCTGAGCATGCGCCTGTAGTATGACCTGTATGTCCTGTACCTGATCCTCCTGCTGCTGAGCATGCGCCTGTAGTATGACCTGTATGTCCTGTACCTGATCCTCCTGCTGCTGAGCATGCGCCTGTAGTATGACCTGTATGTCCTGTACCTGATCCTCCTGCTGCTGAGCATGCACCTGTAGTATGACCTGTATGTCCTGTACCTGATCCTCCTGCTGCTGAGCATGCACCTGTAGTATGACCTGTATGTGCTGTACCTGATCCTCCTTCTGCTGAGCATGCGCCTGTTGTATAACCTGTATGTCCTGTACCTGATCCTCCTGCTGCTGAGCATGCACCTGTAGTATGACCTGTATGTCCTGTACCTGATCCTCCTGCTGCTGAGCATGCACCTGTAGTATGACCTGTATGTCCTGTACCTGATCCTCCTGCTGCTGAGCATGCACCTGTAGTATGACCTGTATGTCCTGTACCTGATCCTCCTGCTGCTGAGCATGCACCTGTAGTATGACCTGTATGTCCTGTACCTGATCCTCCTGCTGCTGAGCATGCACCTGTTGTATGACCTGTATGTGCTGTACCTGATCCTCCTGCTGCTGAGCATGCACCTGTAGTATGATCTGTATGTCCTGTACCTGATCCTCCTGCTGCTGAGCATGCGCCTGTTGTATGACCTGTATGTCCTGTACCTGATCCTCCTGCTGCTGAGCATGCGCCTGTAGTATGATCTGTATGTCCTGTACCTGATCCTCCTGCTGCTGAGCATGCACCTGTAGTATGACCTGTATGTCCTGTACCTGATCCTCCTGCTGCTGAGCATGCACCTGTAGTTTGACCTGTATGTCCTGTACCTGATCCTCCTGCTGCTGAGCATGCGCCTGTTGTATGACCTGTATGTCCTGTACCTGATCCTCCTGCTGCTGAGCATGCACCTGTAGTATGACCTGTATGTCCTGTACCTGATCCTCCTGCTGCTGAGCATGCGCCTGTAGTATGACCTGTATGTCCTGTACCTGATCCTCCTGCTGCTGAGCATGCACCTGTAGTATGACCTGTATGTCCTGTACCTGATCCTCCTGCTGCTGAGCATGCACCTGTAGTATGACCTGTATGTCCTGTACCTGATCCTCCTGCTGCTGAGCATGCGCCTGTTGTATGACCTGTATGTCCTGTACCTGATCCTCCTGCTGCTGAGCATGCGCCTGTAGTATGACCTGTATGTCCTGTACCTGATCCTCCTGCTGCTGAGCATGCGCCTGTAGTATGACCTGTATGTCCTGTACCTGATCCTCCTGCTGCTGAGCATGCACCTGTAGTATGACCTGTATGTCCTGTACCTGATCCTCCTGCTGCTGAGCATGCACCTGTAGTATGATCTGTATGTCCTGTACCTGATCCTCCTGCTGCTGAGCATGCGCCTGGTGTATGACCTGTACCTGATCCTCCTGCTGAGCATGCGCCTGTTGTATGACCTGTATGTCCTGTACCTGATCCTCCTGCTGCTGAGCATGCACCTGTAGTATGACCTGTATGTCCTGTACCTGATCCTCCTGCTGCTGCTGAGCATGCGCCTGTTGTATGACCTGTATGTCCTGTACCAGATCCTCCTGCTGCTGAGCATGCACCTGTAGTATGACCTGTATGTCCTGTACCAGATCCTCCTGCTGCTGAGCATGCACCTGTTGTATGACCTGTATGTCCTGTACCTGATCCTCCTGCTGCTGAGCATGCACCTGTTGTATGACCTGTATGTCCTGTACCTGATCCTCCTGCTGCTGAGCATGCACCTGTTGTATGACCTGTATGTCCTGTACCTGATCCTCCTGCTGCTGAGCATGCGCCTGTTGTATGACCTGTATGTCCTGTACCTGATCCTCCTGCTGCTGAGCATGCGCCTGTAGTATGATCTGTATGTCCTGTACCTGATCCTCCTGCTGCTGAGCATGCACCTGTAGTATGACCTGTATGTCCTGTACCTGATCCTCCTGCTGCTGAGCATGCGCCTGTTGTATGACCTGTATGTCCTGTACCTGATCCTCCTGCTGCTGAGCATGTGCCTGTTGTATGACCTGTACCTGATCCTCCTGCTGCTGAGCATGCACCTGTAGTATGACCTGTATGTCCTGTACCAGATCCTCCTGCTGCTGAGCATGCGCCTGTAGTATGACCTGTATGTCCTGTACCTGATCCTCCTGCTGCTGAGCATGCGCCTGTTGTATGACCTGTATGTCCTGTACCTGATCCTCCTGCTGCTGAGCATGCACCTGTAGTATGACCTGTATGTCCTGTACCTGATCCTCCTGCTGCTGAGCATGCACCTGTTGTATGACCTGTATGTCCTGTACCTGATCCTCCTGCTGCTGAGCATGCACCTGTAGTATGACCTGAATGTCCTGTACCTGATCCTCCTGCTGCTGAGCATGCACCTGTAGTATGACCTGTATGTCCTGTACCTGATCCTCCTGCTGCTGAGCATGCACCTGTAGTATGACCTGTATGTGACCTCCTGCTGCTGAGCATGCACCTGTAGTATGATCTGTATGACCTGTACCTGATCCTCCTGCTGCTGAGCATGCACCTGTAGTATGACCTGTATGTCCTGTACCTGATCCTCCTGCTGCTGAGCATGCACATGTAGTATGACCTGTATGTCCTGTACCTGATCCTCCTGCTGCTGAGCATGCGCCTGTAGTATGACCTGTATGTCCTGTACCAGATCCTCCTGCTGCTGAGCATGCACCTGTAATATGACCTGTATGTCCTGTACCTGATCCTCCTGCTGCTGAGCATGCACCTGTAGTATGACCTGTATGTCCTGTACCTGATCCTCCTGCTGCTGAGCATGCGCCTGTTGTATGTCCTGTACCTGATCCTCCTGCTGCTGAGCATGCGCCTGTTGTATGATCTGTATGTCCTGTACCTGATCCTCCTGCTGCTGAGCATGCACCTGTAGTATGACCTGTATGTCCTGTACCTGATCCTCCTGCTGCTGAGCATGCGCCTGTTGTATGATCTGTGTGTCCTGTACCTGATCCTCCTGCTGCTGAGCATGCACCTGTTGTATGATCTGTGTGTCCTGTACCTGATCCTCCTGCTGCTGAGCATGCGCCTGTTGTATGATCTGTGTGTCCTGTACCTGATCCTCCTGCTGCTGAGCATGCACCTGTAGTATGACCTGTATGTCCTGTACCTGATCCTCCTGCTGCTGAGCATGCGCCTGTAGTATGATCTGTATGTCCTGTACCTGATCCTCCTGCTGCTGAGCATGCACCTGTAGTATGACCTGTATGTCCTGTACCTGATCCTCCTGCTGCTGAGCATGCACCTGTAGTATGACCTGTATGTCCTGTACCTGATCCTCCTGCTGCTGAGCATGCGCCTGTTGTATGACCTGTATGTCCTGTACCTGATCCTCCTGCTGCTGAGCATGCGCCTGTAGTATGACCTGTATGTCCTGTACCTGATCCTCCTGCTGCTGAGCATGCGCCTGTAGTATGACCTGTATGTCCTGTACCTGATCCTCCTGCTGCTGAGCATGCGCCTGGTGTATGACCTGTACCTGATCCTCCTGCTGAGCATGCGCCTGTTGTATGACCTGTATGTCCTGTACCTGATCCTCCTGCTGCTGCTGAGCATGCGCCTGTTGTATGACCTGTATGTCCTGTACCAGATCCTCCTGCTGCTGAGCATGCACCTGTAGTATGACCTGTATGTCCTGTACCAGATCCTCCTGCTGCTGAGCATGCACCTGTTGTATGACCTGTATGTCCTGTACCTGATCCTCCTGCTGCTGAGCATGCACCTGTTGTATGACCTGTATGTCCTGTACCTGATCCTCCTGCTGCTGAGCATGCACCTGTAGTATGACCTGTATGTCCTGTACCTGATCCTCCTGCTGCTGAGCATGCGCCTGTAGTATGACCTGTATGTCCTGTACCTGATCCTCCTGCTGCTGAGCATGCACCTGTAGTATGACCTGTATGTCCTGTACCTGATCCTCCTGCTGCTGAGCATGCACCTGTAGTATGACCTGTATGTCCTGTACCTGATCCTCCTGCTGCTGAGCATGCACCTGTAGTATGACCTGTATGTCCTGTACCTGATCCTCCTGCTGCTGAGCATGCGCCTGTTGTATGATCTGTATGTTGTCCTGTACCTGATCCTCCTGCTGCTGAGCATGCACCTGTAGTATGACCTGTATGTCCTGTACCTGATCCTCCTGCTGCTGAGCATGCACCTGTAGTATGACCTGTATGTCCTGTACCTGATCCTCCTGCTGCTGAGCATGCACCTGTAGTATGACCTGTATGTGCTGTACCTGATCCTCCTGCTGCTGAGCATGCACCTGTAGTATGACCTGTATGTCCTGTACCTGATCCTCCTGCTGCTGAGCATGCACCTGTAGTATGACCTGTATGTCCTGTACCTGATCCTCCTGCTGCTGAGCATGCACCTGTAGTATGACCTGTATGTCCTGTACCTGATCCTCCTGCTGCTGAGCATGCGCCTGTAGTATGATCTGTATGTCCTGTACCTGATCCTCCTGCTGCTGAGCATGCACCTGTTGTATGACCTGTATGTCCTGTACCTGATCCTCCTGCTGCTGAGCATGCGCCTGTTGTATGACCTGTATGTGCTGTACCTGATCCTCCTGCTGCTGAGCATGCGCCTGTAGTATGACCTGTATGTCCTGTACCTTATCCTCCTGCTGCTGAGCATGCGCCTGGTGTATGACCTGTACCTGATCCTCCTGCTGAGCATGCGCCTGTTGTATGACCTGTATGTCCTGTACCTGATCCTCCTGCTGCTGAGCATGCGCCTGTTGTATGACCTGTATGTCCTGTACCTGATCCTCCTGCTGCTGAGCATGCACCTGTAGTATGACCTGTATGTCCTGTACCTGATCCTCCTGCTGCTGAGCATGCGCCTGTTGTATGATCTGTATGTCCTGTACCTGATCCTCCTGCTGCTGAGCATGCACCTGTAGTATGACCTGTATGTCCTGTACCTGATCCTCCTGCTGCTGAGCATGCACCTGTAGTATGACCTGTATGTCCTGTACCTGATCCTCCTGCTGCTGAGCATGCGCCTGTTGTATGACCTGTATGTCCTGTACCTGATCCTCCTGCTGAGCATGCACCTGTAGTATGACCTGTATGTCCTGTACCTGATCCTCCTGCTGCTGAGCATGCACCTGTAGTATGACCTGTATGTCCTGTACCTGATCCTCCTGCTGCTGAGCATGCGCCTGTTGTATGACCTGTATGTGCTGTACCTGATCCTCCTGCTGCTGAGCATGCGCCTGTTGTATGACCTGTACCTGATCCTCCTGCTGCTGAGCATGCGCCTGTTGTATGACCTGTATGTCCTGTACCTGATCCTCCTGCTGCTGAGCATGCGCCTGTTGTATGTCCTGTACCTGATCCTCCTGCTGCTGAGCATGCGCCTGTTGTATGACCTGTATGTCCTGTACCTGATCCTCCTGCTGCTGAGCATGCGCCTGTTGTATGTCCTGTACCTGATCCTCCTGCTGCTGAGCATGCGCCTGTTGTATGACCTGTATGTCCTGTACCTGATCCTCCTGCTGCTGAGCATGCGCCTGTTGTATGACCTGTAGGTCCTGTACCAGATCCTCCTGCTGCTGAGCATGCACCTGTAGTATGACCTGTATGTCCTGTACCTGATCCTCCTGCTGCTGAGCATGCACCTGTAGTATGACCTGTATGTCCTGTACCTGATCCTCCTGCTGCTGAGCATGCGCCTGTTGTATGATCTGTATGTTGTCCTGTACCTGATCCTCCTGCTGCTGAGCATGCACCTGTAGTATGACCTGTATGTCCTGTACCTGATCCTCCTGCTGCTGAGCATGCACCTGTAGTATGACCTGTATGTCCTGTACCTGATCCTCCTGCTGCTGAGCATGCACCTGTAGTATGACCTGTATGTCCTGTACCTGATCCTCCTGCTGCTGAGCATGCGCCTGTAGTATGACCTGTATGTCCTGTACCTGATCCTCCTGCTGCTGAGCATGCACCTGTAGTATGACCTGTATGTCCTGTACCTGATCCTCCTGCTGCTGAGCATGCACCTGTAGTATGACCTGTATGTCCTGTACCTGATCCTCCTGCTGCTGAGCATGCGCCTGTTGTATGACCTGTATGTCCTGTACCTGATCCTCCTGCTGCTGAGCATGCACCTGTAGTATGACCTGTATGTCCTGTACCTGATCCTCCTGCTGCTGAGCATGCGCCTGTAGTATGATCTGTATGTCCTGTACCTGATCCTCCTGCTGCTGAGCATGCACCTGTAGTATGACCTGTATGTCCTGTACCTGATCCTCCTGCTGCTGAGCATGCACCTGTAGTATGACCTGTATGTCCTGTACCTGATCCTCCTGCTGCTGAGCATGCGCCTGTTGTATGACCTGTATGTCCTGTACCTGATCCTCCTGCTGCTGAGCATGCGCCTGTAGTATGACCTGTATGTCCTGTACCTGATCCTCCTGCTGCTGAGCATGCGCCTGTAGTATGACCTGTATGTCCTGTACCTGATCCTCCTGCTGCTGAGCATGCGCCTGGTGTATGACCTGTACCTGATCCTCCTGCTGAGCATGCGCCTGTTGTATGACCTGTATGTCCTGTACCTGATCCTCCTGCTGCTGCTGAGCATGCGCCTGTTGTATGACCTGTATGTCCTGTACCAGATCCTCCTGCTGCTGAGCATGCACCTGTAGTATGACCTGTATGTCCTGTACCAGATCCTCCTGCTGCTGAGCATGCACCTGTTGTATGACCTGTATGTCCTGTACCTGATCCTCCTGCTGCTGAGCATGCACCTGTTGTATGACCTGTATGTCCTGTACCTGATCCTCCTGCTGCTGAGCATGCACCTGTAGTATGACCTGTATGTCCTGTACCTGATCCTCCTGCTGCTGAGCATGCGCCTGTAGTATGACCTGTATGTCCTGTACCTGATCCTCCTGCTGCTGAGCATGCGCCTGTAGTATGACCTGTATGTCCTGTACCTGATCCTCCTGCTGCTGAGCATGCACCTGTAGTATGACCTGTATGTCCTGTACCTGATCCTCCTGCTGCTGAGCATGCACCTGTAGTATGACCTGTATGTCCTGTACCTGATCCTCCTGCTGCTGAGCATGCACCTGTAGTATGACCTGTATGTCCTGTACCTGATCCTCCTGCTGCTGAGCATGCGCCTGTTGTATGATCTGTATGTTGTCCTGTACCTGATCCTCCTGCTGCTGAGCATGCACCTGTAGTATGACCTGTATGTCCTGTACCTGATCCTCCTGCTGCTGAGCATGCACCTGTTGTATGACCTGTATGTCCTGTACCTGATCCTCCTGCTGCTGAGCATGCACCTGTAGTATGACCTGTATGTCCTGTACCTGATCCTCCTGCTGCTGAGCATGCACCTGTAGTATGACCTGTATGTCCTGTACCTGATCCTCCTGCTGCTGAGCATGCGCCTGTTGTATGACCTGTATGTCCTGTACCTGATCCTCCTGCTGCTGAGCATGCGCCTGTAGTATGACCTGTATGTCCTGTACCTGATCCTCCTGCTGCTGAGCATGCACCTGTAGTATGACCTGTATGTCCTGTACCAGATCCTCCTGCTGCTGAGCATGCGCCTGTTGTATGACCTGTATGTCCTGTACCTGATCCTCCTGCTGCTGAGCATGCGCCTGTTGTATGACCTGTATGTCCTGTACCTGATCCTCCTGCTGCTGAGCATGCACCTGTAGTATGACCTGTATGTGCTGTACCTGATCCTCCTGCTGCTGAGCATGCACCTGTAGTATGACCTGTATGTCCTGTACCTGATCCTCCTGCTGCTGAGCATGCACCTGTAGTATGACCTGTATGTCCTGTACCTGATCCTCCTGCTGCTGAGCATGCGCCTGTAGTATGATCTGTATGTCCTGTACCTGATCCTCCTGCTGCTGAGCATGCACCTGTTGTATGACCTGTATGTCCTGTACCTGATCCTCCTGCTGCTGAGCATGCGCCTGTTGTATGACCTGTATGTCCTGTACCTGATCCTCCTGCTGCTGAGCATGCGCCTGTTGTATGACCTGTATGTCCTGTACCTGATCCTCCTGCTGCTGAGCATGCGCCTGGTGTATGACCTGTACCTGATCCTCCTGCTGCTGAGCATGCGCCTGTTGTATGACCTGTATGTGCTGTACCTGATCCTCCTGCTGCTGAGCATGCGCCTGTAGTATGACCTGTATGTCCTGTACCTTATCCTCCTGCTGCTGAGCATGCGCCTGGTGTATGACCTGTACCTGATCCTCCTGCTGAGCATGCGCCTGTTGTATGACCTGTATGTCCTGTACCTGATCCTCCTGCTGCTGAGCATGCGCCTGTTGTATGACCTGTATGTCCTGTACCTGATCCTCCTGCTGCTGAGCATGCACCTGTAGTATGACCTGTATGTCCTGTACCTGATCCTCCTGCTGCTGAGCATGCGCCTGTTGTATGATCTGTATGTCCTGTACCTGATCCTCCTGCTGCTGAGCATGCACCTGTAGTATGACCTATATGTCCTGTACCTGATCCTCCTGCTGCTGAGCATGCACCTGTAGTATGACCTGTATGTCCTGTACCTGATCCTCCTGCTGCTGAGCATGCACCTGTTGTATGTCCTGTACCTGATCCTCCTGCTGCTGAGCATGCGCCTGTTGTATGACCTGTATGTCCTGTACCTGATCCTCCTGCTGAGCATGCACCTGTAGTATGACCTGTATGTCCTGTACCTGATCCTCCTGCTGCTGAGCATGCACCTGTAGTATGACCTGTATGTCCTGTACCTGATCCTCCTGCTGCTGAGCATGCGCCTGTTGTATGACCTGTATGTGCTGTACCTGATCCTCCTGCTGCTGAGCATGCACCTGTTGTATGACCTGTATGTCCTGTACCTGATCCTCCTGCTGCTGAGCATGCACCTGTAGTATGACCTGTATGTGCTGTACCAGATCCTCCTGCTGCTTAGCATGCACCTGTTGTATGACCTGTATGTCCTGTACCTGATCCTCCTGCTGCTGAGCATGCACCTGTAGTATGACCTGTATGTCCTGTACCTGATCCTCCTGCTGCTGAGCATGCACCTGTAGTATGACCTGTATGTCCTGTACCTGATCCTCCTGCTGCTGAGCATGCACCTGTAGTATGACCTGTATGTCCTGTACCTGATCCTCCTGCTGCTGAGCATGCACCTGTAGTATGACCTGTATGTCCTGTACCTGATCCTCCTCCTGCTGAGCATGCGCCTGTTGTATGACCTGTATGTGCTGTACCTGATCCTCCTGCTGCTGAGCATGCACCTGTAGTATGACCTGTATGTCCTGTACCTGATCCTCCTGCTGCTGAGCATGCGCCTGTTGTATGACCTGTATGTGCTGTACCTGATCCTCCTGCTGCTGAGCATGCACCTGTAGTATGACCTGTATGTCCTGTACCTGATCCTCCTGCTGCTGAGCATGCACCTGTAGTATGACCTGTATGTCCTGTACCTGATCCTCCTGCTGCTGAGCATGCACCTGTAGTATGACCTGTATGTCCTGTACCTGATCCTCCTGCTGCTGAGCATGCACCTGTAGTATGACCTGTATGTCCTGTACCTGATCCTCCTGCTGCTGAGCATGCACCTGTAATATGACCTGTATGTCCTGTACCTGATCCTCCTGCTGCTGAGCATGCACCTGTAGTATGACCTGTATGTCCTGTACCTGATCCTCCTGCTGCTGAGCATGCACCTGTAGTATGACCTGTATGTCCTGTACCTGATCCTCCTGCTGCTGAGCATGCACCTGTAGTATGACCTGTATGTGCTGTACCTGATCCTCCTGCTGCTGAGCATGCACCTGTAGTATGACCTGTATGTCCTGTACCTGATCCTCCTGCTGCTGAGCATGCACCTGTAGTATGACCTGTATGACCTGTACCTGATCCTCCTGCTGCTGAGCATGCACCTGTAGTATGACCTGTATGTCCTGTACCTGATCCTCCTGCTGCTGAGCATGCGCCTGTAGTATGACCTGTATGTCCTGTACCTGATCCTCCTGCTGCTGAGCATGCGCCTGTAGTATGACCTGTATGTCCTGTACCTGATCCTCCTGCTGCTGAGCATGCACCTGTAGTATGACCTGTATGTCCTGTACCTGATCCTCCTGCTGCTGAGCATGCACCTGTAGTATGACCTGTATGTCCTGTACCTGATTCTCCTGCTGCTGAGCATGCGCCTGTAGTATGACCTGTATGTCCTGTACCTGATCCTCCTGCTGCTGAGCATGCGCCTGTAGTATGACCTGTATGTCCTGTACCTGATCCTCCTGCTGCTGAGCATGCGCCTGTAGTATGACCTGTATGTCCTGTACCTGATCCTCCTGCTGCTGAGCATGCGCCTGTAGTATGACCTGTATGTCCTGTACCTGATCCTCCTGCTGCTGAGCATGCACCTGTAGTATGACCTGTATGTCCTGTACCTGATCCTCCTGCTGCTGAGCATGCGCCTGTAGTATGACCTGTATGTCCTGTACCTGATCCTCCTGCTGCTGAGCATGCACCTGTTGTATGACCTGTATGTGCTGTACCTGATCCTCCTGCTGCTGAGCATGCGCCTGTTGTATGACCTGTATGTCCTGTACCTGATCCTCCTGCTGCTGAGCATGCGCCTGTAGTATGATCTGTATGTCCTGTACCTGATCCTCCTGCTGCTGAGCATGCACCTGTAGTATGACCTGTATGTCCTGTACCTGATCCTCCTGCTGCTGAGCATGCACCTGTAGTATGACCTGTATGTCCTGTACCTGATCCTCCTGCTGCTGAGCATGCACCTGTAGTATGACCTGTATGTCCTGTACCAGATCCTCCTGCTGCTGAGCATGCACCTGTAGTATGACCTGTATGTCCTGTACCTGATCCTCCTGCTGCTGAGCATGCACCTGTAGTATAACCTGTATGTCCTGTACCTGATCCTCCTGCTGCTGAGCATGCACCTGTAGTATGACCTGTATGTCCTGTACCTGATTCTCCTGCTGCTGAGCATGCGCCTGTAGTATGATCTGTGTGTCCTGTACCAGATCCTCCTGCTGCTGAGCATGCACCTGTAGTATGACCTGTATGTCCTGTACCTGATCCTCCTGCTGCTGAGCATGCACCTGTAGTATGACCTGTATGTCCTGTACCTGATCCTCCTGCTGCTGAGCATGCGCCTGTTGTATGACCTGTATGTCCTGTACCTGATCCTCCTGCTGCTGAGCATGCACCTGTAGTATGACCTGTATGTCCTGTACCTGATCCTCCTGCTGCTGAGCATGCGCCTGTAGTATGATCTGTATGTCCTGTACCTGATCCTCCTGCTGCTGAGCATGCACCTGTAGTATGACCTGTATGTCCTGTACCTGATCCTCCTGCTGCTGAGCATGCACCTGTAGTATGACCTGTATGTCCTGTACCTGATCCTCCTGCTGCTGAGCATGCGCCTGTTGTATGACCTGTATGTCCTGTACCAGATCCTCCTGCTGCTGAGCATGCACCTGTAGTATGACCTGTATGTCCTGTACCTGATCCTCCTGCTGCTGAGCATGCGCCTGTAGTATGACCTGTATGTCCTGTACCTGATCCTCCTGCTGCTGAGCATGCGCCTGTAGTATGACCTGTATGTCCTGTACCTGATCCTCCTGCTGCTGAGCATGCGCCTGGTGTATGACCTGTACCTGATCCTCCTGCTGAGCATGCGCCTGTTGTATGACCTGTATGTCCTGTACCTGATCCTCCTGCTGCTGCTGAGCATGCGCCTGTTGTATGACCTGTATGTCCTGTACCAGATCCTCCTGCTGCTGAGCATGCACCTGTAGTATGACCTGTATGTCCTGTACCAGATCCTCCTGCTGCTGAGCATGCACCTGTTGTATGACCTGTATGTCCTGTACCTGATCCTCCTGCTGCTGAGCATGCGCCTGTTGTATGACCTGTATGTCCTGTACCTGATCCTCCTGCTGCTGAGCATGCACCTGTTGTATGACCTGTATGTCCTGTACCTGATCCTCCTGCTGCTGAGCATGCGCCTGTTGTATGACCTGTATGTCCTGTACCTGATCCTCCTGCTGCTGAGCATGCGCCTGTAGTATGATCTGTATGTCCTGTACCTGATCCTCCTGCTGCTGAGCATGTGCCTGTTGTATGACCTGTACCTGATCCTCCTGCTGCTGAGCATGCACCTGTAGTATGACCTGTATGTCCTGTACCAGATCCTCCTGCTGCTGAGCATGCGCCTGTAGTATGACCTGTATGTCCTGTACCTGATCCTCCTGCTGCTGAGCATGCACCTGTAGTATGACCTGTATGTCCTGTACCTGATCCTCCTGCTGCTGAGCATGCACCTGTAGTATGACCTGTATGTCCTGTACCTGATCCTCCTGCTGCTGAGCATGCACCTGTTGTATGTCCTGTACCTGATCCTCCTGCTGCTGAGCATGCGCCTGTTGTATGACCTGTATGTCCTGTACCTGATCCTCCTGCTGCTGAGCATGCACCTGTAGTATGACCTGTATGTCCTGTACCTGATCCTCCTGCTGCTGAGCATGCACCTGTTGTATGACCTGTATGTCCTGTACCTGATCCTCCTGCTGCTGAGCATGCACCTGTAGTATGACCTGAATGTCCTGTACCTGATCCTCCTGCTGCTGAGCATGCACCTGTAGTATGACCTGTATGTCCTGTACCTGATCCTCCTGCTGCTGAGCATGCACCTGTAGTATGACCTGTATGTGACCTCCTGCTGCTGAGCATGCACCTGTAGTATGATCTGTATGACCTGTACCTGATCCTCCTGCTGCTGAGCATGCACCTGTAGTATGACCTGTATGTCCTGTACCTGATCCTCCTGCTGCTGAGCATGCACATGTAGTATGACCTGTATGTCCTGTACCTGATCCTCCTGCTGCTGAGCATGCGCCTGTAGTATGACCTGTATGTCCTGTACCAGATCCTCCTGCTGCTGAGCATGCACCTGTAATATGACCTGTATGTCCTGTACCTGATCCTCCTGCTGCTGAGCATGCACCTGTAGTATGACCTGTATGTCCTGTACCTGATCCTCCTGCTGCTGAGCATGCGCCTGTTGTATGACCTGTATGTCCTGTACCAGATCCTCCTGCTGCTGAGCATGCACCTGTAGTATGACCTGTATGTCCTGTACCTGATCCTCCTGCTGCTGAGCATGCACCTGTAGTATGACCTGTATGTCCTGTACCTGATCCTCCTGCTGCTGAGCATGCACCTGTTGTATGATCTGTATGTCCTGTACCTGATCCTCCTGCTGCTGAGCATGCACCTGTAGTATGATCTGTATGTCCTGTACCAGATCCTCCTGCTGCTGAGCATGCGCCTGTAGTATGACCTGTATGTCCTGTACCTGATCCTCCTGCTGCTGAGCATGCACCTGTTGTATGACCTGTATGTCCTGTACCTGATCCTCCTGCTGCTGCTGAGCATGCGCCTGTTGTATGACCTGTATGTCCTGTACCTGATCCTCCTGCTGCTGAGCATGCGCCTGTTGTATGATCTGTATGTCCTGTACCTGATCCTCCTGCTGCTGAGCATGCGCCTGTTGTATGACCTGTATGTCCTGTACCTGATCCTCCTGCTGCTGAGCATGCGCCTGTAGTATGACCTGTATGTCCTGTACCAGATCCTCCTGCTGCTGAGCATGCACCTGTAATATGACCTGTATGTCCTGTACCTGATCCTCCTGCTGCTGAGCATGCGCCTGTAGTATGACCTGTATGTCCTGTACCTGATCCTCCTGCTGCTGAGCATGCACCTGTAGTATGACCTGTATGTCCTGTACCTGATCCTCCTGCTGCTGAGCATGCACCTGTAGTATGACCTGTATGTCCTGTACCTGATCCTCCTGCTGCTGAGCATGCACCTGTAGTATGACCTGTATGTCCTGTACCTGATCCTCCTGCTGCTGAGCATGCGCCTGTTGTATGACCTGTATGTCCTGTACCTGATCCTCCTGCTGCTGAGCATGCGCCTGTAGTATGACCTGTATGTCCTGTACCTGATCCTCCTGCTGCTGAGCATGCGCCTGTTGTATGACCTGTATGTCCTGTACCTGATCCTCCTGCTGCTGAGCATGCGCCTGTAGTATGACCTGTATGTCCTGTACCTGATCCTCCTGCTGCTGAGCATGCGCCTGTTGTATGACCTGTATGTCCTGTACCTGATCCTCCTGCTGCTGAGCATGCGCCTGTAGTATGACCTGTATGTCCTGTACCTGATCCTCCTGCTGCTGAGCATGCACCTGTAGTATGACCTGTATGACCTGTACCTGATCCTCCTGCTGCTGAGCATGCACCTGTAGTATGACCTGTATGTCCTGTACCTGATCCTCCTGCTGCTGAGCATGCACCTGTAGTATGACCTGTATGTCCTGTACCTGATCCTCCTGCTGCTGAGCATGCACCTGTAGTATGACCTGTATGTCCTGTACCTGATCCTCCTGCTGCTGAGCATGCGCCTGTTGTATGACCTGTATGTTCTGTACCTGATCCTCCTGCTGCTGAGCATGCACCTGTAGTTTGACCTGTATGTCCTGTACCTGACCCTCCTGCTGCTGAGCATGCACCTGTAGTATGACCTGTATGTCCTGTACCTGATCCTCCTGCTGCTGAGCATGCGCCTGTTGTATGACCTGTATGTCCTGTACCTGATCCTCCTGCTGTTGAGCATGCGCCTGTTGTATGTCCTGTACCTGATCCTCCTGCTGCTGAGCATGCGCCTGTTGTATGACCTGTATGTCCTGTACCTGATCCTCCTGCTGCTGAGCATGCACCTGTAGTATGACCTGTATGTCCTGTACCTGATCCTCCTGCTGCTGAGCATGCACCTGTAGTATGACCTGTATGTCCTGTACCTGATCCTCCTGCTGCTGAGCATGCACCTGTAGTTTGACCTGTATGTCCTGTACCTGATCCTCCTGCTGCTGAGCATGCGCCTGTTGTATGACCTGTACCTGATCCTCCTGCTGCTGAGCATGCGCCTGTTGTATGACCTGTATGTCCTGTACCTGATCCTCCTGCTGCTGAGCATGCGCCTGTTGTATGTCCTGTACCTGATCCTCCTGCTGCTGAGCATGCGCCTGTTGTATGACCTGTATGTCCTGTACCTGATCCTCCTGCTGCTGAGCATGCGCCTGTTGTATGTCCTGTACCTGATCCTCCTGCTGCTGAGCATGCGCCTGTTGTATGACCTGTATGTCCTGTACCTGATCCTCCTGCTGCTGAGCATGCGCCTGTTGTATGATCTGTATGTCCTGTACCTGATCCTCCTGCTGCTGAGCATGCGCCTGTTGTATGACCTGTAGGTCCTGTACCAGATCCTCCTGCTGCTGAGCATGCACCTGTAGTATGACCTGTATGTCCTGTACCAGATCCTCCTGCTGCTGAGCATGCACCTGTAGTATGACCTGTATGTCCTGTACCTGATCCTCCTGCTGCTGAGCATGCACCTGTAGTATGACCTGTATGTCCTGTACCTGATCCTCCTGCTGCTGAGCATGCGCCTGTTGTATGATCTGTATGTCCTTTACCTGATCCTCCTGCTGC
The DNA here is from genome assembly GCF_040894005.1 of Engystomops pustulosus. NCBI lineage: Eukaryota > Metazoa > Chordata > Amphibia > Anura > Leptodactylidae > Engystomops > Engystomops pustulosus. The sequence goes on along the minus strand of NW_027285020.1, from coordinate 263,179 downwards.
TGAGCATGCACCTGTAGTATGACCTGTATGTCCTGTACCTGATCCTCCTGCTGCTGAGCATGCGCCTGTTGTATGATCTGTATGTCCTGTACCAGATCCTCCTGCTGCTGAGCATGCACCTGTTGTATGACCTGTATGTCCTGTACCTGATCCTCCTGCTGCTGAGCATGCGCCTGTAGTATGACCTGTATGTCCTGTACCTGATCCTCCTGCTGCTGAGCATGCACCAGTAGTATGACCTGTATGTCCTGTACCTGATCCTCCTGCTGAGCATGCGCCTGTTGTATGACCTGTATGTCCTGTACCTGATCCTCCTGCTGCTGAGCATGCACCTGTTGTATGACCTGTATGTCCTGTACCTGATCCTCCTGCTGCTGAGCATGCGCCTGTTGTATGACCTGTATGTACTGTACCTGATCCTCCTGCTGCTGAGCATGCGCCTGTTGTATGACCTGTATGTCCTGTACCTGATCCTCCTTCTGCTGAGCATGCGCCTGTAGTATGACCTGTACCTGATCCTCCTGCTGCTGAGCATGCGCCTGTTGTATGACCTGTATGTCCTGTACCAGATCCTCCTGCTGCTGAGCATGCACCTGTAGTATGACCTGTATGTCCTGTACCAGATCCTCCTGCTGCTGAGCATGCACCTGTTGTATGACCTGTATGTCCCTTACCTGATCCTCCTGCTGCTGAGCATGCGCCTGTAGTATGACCTGTATGTCCTGTACCTGATCCTCCTGCTGCTGAGCATGCACCAGTAGTATGACCTGTATGTCCTGTACCTGATCCTCCTGCTGAGCATGCGCCTGTTGTATGACCTGTATGTCCTGTACCTGATCCTCCTGCTGCTGAGCATGCACCTGTTGTATGACCTGTATGTCCTGTACCTGATCCTCCTGCTGCTGAGCATGCGCCTGTTGTATGACCTGTATGTACTGTACCTGATCCTCCTGCTGCTGAGCATGCGCCTGTTGTATGACCTGTATGTCCTGTACCTGATCCTCCTTCTGCTGAGCATGCGCCTGTAGTATGACCTGTACCTGATCCTCCTGCTGCTGAGCATGCGCCTGTTGTATGACCTGTACCTGATCCTCCTGCTGCTGAGCATGCGCCTGTTGTATGATCTGTATGTCCTGTACCTGATCCTCCTGCTGCTGAGCATGCGCCTGTTGTATGACCTGTATGTCCTGTACCAGATCCTCCTGCTGCTGAGCATGCGCCTGTAGTATGACCTGTATGTCCTGTACCAGATCCTCCTGCTGCTGAGCATGCACCTGTAGTATGACCTGTATGTCCTGTACCTGATCCTCCTGCTGCTGAGCATGCACCTGTAGTATGACCTGTATGTCCTGTACCTGATTCTCCTGCTGCTGAGCATGCACCTGTAGTATGACCTGTATGTCCTGTACCTGATCCTCCTGCTGCTGAGCATGCGCCTGTTGTATGACCTGTATGTCCTGTACCTGATCCTCCTGCTGCTGAGCATGCACCTGTAATATGACCTGTATGTCCTGTACCTGATCCTCCTGCTGCTGAGCATGCACCTGTAGTATGACCTGTATGTCCTGTACCTGATCCTCCTGCTGCTGAGCATGCGCCTGTTGTATGATCTGTATGTCCTTTACCTGATCCTCCTGCTGCTGAGCATGCACCTGTAGTATAACCTGTATGTCCTGTACCTGATCCTCCTGCTGCTGAGCATGCGCCTGTTGTATGACCTGTATGTCCTGTACCTGATCCTCCTGCTGCTGAGCATGCGCCTGTTGTATGACCTGTATGTCCTGTACCTGATCCTCTTTCTGCTGAGCATGCGCCTGTTGTATGACCTGTATGTTCTGTACCTGATCCTCCTGCTGCTGAGCATGCGCCTGTTGTATGACCTGTATGTCCTGTACCTGATCCTCCTGCTGCTGAGCATGCGCCTGTTGTATGATCTGTATGTTGTCCTGTACCTGATCCTCCTGCTGCTGAGCATGCACCTGTTGTATGACCTGTATGTCCTGTACCTGATCCTCCTGCTGCTGAGCATGCACCTGTAGTATGACCTGTATGTCCTGTACCTGATCCTCCTGCTGCTGAGCATGCACCTGTAGTATGACCTGTATGTCCTGTACCTGATCCTCCTGCTGCTGAGCATGCACCTGTAGTATGACCTGTATGTCCTGTACCTGATCCTCCTGCTGCTGAGCATGCACCTGTAGTATGACCTGTATGTCCTGTACCTGATCCTCCTCCTGCTGAGCATGCGCCTGTTGTATGACCTGTATGTGCTGTACCTGATCCTCCTGCTGCTGAGCATGCACCTGTAGTATGACCTGTATGTCCTGTACCTGATCCTCCTGCTGCTGAGCATGCACCTGTAGTATGACCTGTATGTCCTGTACCTGATCCTCCTGCTGTTGAGCATGCGCCTGTTGTATGTCCTGTACCTGATCCTCCTGCTGCTGAGCATGCGCCTGTTGTATGACCTGTATGTCCTTTACCTGATCCTCCTGCTGCTGAGCATGCGCCTGTTGTATGACCTGTATGTCCTGTACCTGATCCTCCTGCTGCTGAGCATGCGCCTGTTGTATGTCCTGTACCTGATCCTCCTGCTGCTGAGCATGCGCCTGTTGTATGACCTGTATGTCCTGTACCTGATCCTCCTGCTGCTGAGCATGCGCCTGTTGTATGTCCTGTACCTGATCCTCCTGCTGCTGAGCATGCGCCTGTTGTATGACCTGTATGTCCTGTACCTGATCCTCCTGCTGCTGAGCATGCGCCTGTTGTATGACCTGTACCTGATCCTCCTGCTGCTGAGCATGCGCCTGTTGTATGACCTGTACCTGATCCTCCTGCTGCTGAGCATGCGCCTGTTGTATGACCTGTATGTCCTGTACCTGATCCTCCTGCTGCTGAGCATGCGCCTGTTGTATGATCTGTATGTCCTGTACCTGATCCTCCTGCTGCTGAGCATGCGCCTGTTGTATGACCTGTAGGTCCTGTACCAGATCCTCCTGCTGCTGAGCATGCACCTGTAGTATGACCTGTATGTCCTGTACCAGATCCTCCTGCTGCTGAGCATGCACCTGTAGTATGACCTGTATGTCCTGTACCTGATCCTCCTGCTGCTGAGCATGCACCTGTAGTATGACCTGTATGTCCTGTACCTGATCCTCCTGCTGCTGAGCATGCGCCTGTTGTATGATCTGTATGTCCTTTACCTGATCCTCCTGCTGCTGAGCATGCACCTGTAGTATAACCTGTATGTCCTGTACCTGATCCTCCTGCTGCTGAGCATGCGCCTGTTGTATGACCTGTATGTCCTGTACCTGATCCTCCTGCTGCTGAGCATGCACCAGTAGTATGACCTGTATGTCCTGTACCTGATCCTCCTGCTGAGCATGCGCCTGTTGTATGACCTGTATGTCCTGTACCTGATCCTCCTGCTGCTGAGCATGCACCTGTTGTATGACCTGTATGTCCTGTACCTGATCCTCCTGCTGCTGAGCATGCGCCTGTTGTATGACCTGTATGTCCTGTACCTGATCCTCCTTCTGCTGAGCATGCGCCTGTTGTATGACCTGTACCTGATCCTCCTGCTGCTGAGCATGCGCCTGTTGTATGATCTGTATGTCCTGTACCTGATCCTCCTGCTGCTGAGCATGCGCCTGTTGTATGACCTGTATGTCCTGTACCAGATCCTCCTGCTGCTGAGCATGCGCCTGTAGTATGACCTGTATGTCCTGTACCAGATCCTCCTGCTGCTGAGCATGCACCTGTAGTATGACCTGTATGTCCTGTACCTGATCCTCCTGCTGCTGAGCATGCACCTGTAGTATGACCTGTATGTCCTGTACCTGATTCTCCTGCTGCTGAGCATGCACCTGTAGTATGACCTGTATGTCCTGTACCTGATCCTCCTGCTGCTGAGCATGCGCCTGTTGTATGACCTGTATGTCCTGTACCTGATCCTCCTGCTGCTGAGCATGCACCTGTAGTATGACCTGTATGTCCTGTACCAGATCCTCCTGCTGCTGAGCATGCACCTGTAGTATGACCTGTATGTCCTGTACCTGATCCTCCTGCTGCTGAGCATGCGCCTGTTGTATGATCTGTATGTCCTGTACCTGATCCTCCTGCTGCTGAGCATGCACCTGTAATATGACCTGTATGTCCTGTACCTGATCCTCCTGCTGCTGAGCATGCACCTGTAGTATGACCTGTATGTCCTGTACCTGATCCTCCTGCTGCTGAGCATGCGCCTGTTGTATGACCTGTATGTCCTGTACCTGATCCTCCTGCTGCTGAGCATGCACCTGTAATATGACCTGTATGTCCTGTACCTGATCCTCCTGCTGCTGAGCATGCACCTGTAGTATGACCTGTATGTCCTGTACCTGATCCTCCTGCTGCTGAGCATGCACCTGTAGTATGACCTGTATGTCCTGTACCTGATCCTCCTGCTGCTGAGCATGCACCTGTAGTATGACCTGTATGTCCTGTACCTGATCCTCCTGCTGCTGAGCATGCACCTGTAGTATGATCTGTATGTCCTGTACCTGATCCTCCTGCTGCTGAGCATGCGCCTGTTGTATGATCTGTATGTCCTTTACCTGATCCTCCTGCTGCTGAGCATGCACCTGTAGTATAACCTGTATGTCCTGTACCTGATCCTCCTGCTGCTGAGCATGCGCCTGTAGTATGACCTGTATGTCCTGTACCTGATCCTCCTGCTGCTGAGCATGCGCCTGTTGTATGTCCTGTACCTGATCCTCCTGCTGCTGAGCATGCGCCTGTTGTATGACCTGTATGTCCTGTACCTGATCCTCCTGCTGCTGAGCATGCACCTGTAGTATGACCTGTATGTGCTGTACCTGATCCTCCTGCTGCTGAGCATGCGCCTGTTGTATGACCTGTATGTCCTGTACCTGATCCTCCTGCTGCTGAGCATGCGCCTGTTGTATGACCTGTATGTCCTGTACCTGACCCTCTTTCTGCTGAGCATGCGCCTGTTGTATGACCTGTATGTTCTGTACCTGATCCTCCTGCTGCTGAGCATGCGCCTGTTGTATGACCTGTATGTCCTGTACCTGATCCTCCTGCTGCTGAGCATGCGCCTGTTGTATGATCTGTATGTTGTCCTGTACCTGATCCTCCTGCTGCTGAGCATGCACCTGTTGTATGACCTGTATGTCCTGTACCTGATCCTCCTGCTGCTGAGCATGCACCTGTAGTATGACCTGTATGTCCTGTACCTGATCCTCCTGCTGCTGAGCATGCACCTGTAGTATGACCTGTATGTCCTGTACCTGATCCTCCTGCTGCTGAGCATGCACCTGTAGTATGACCTGTATGTCCTGTACCTGATCCTCCTGCTGCTGAGCATGCACCTGTAGTATGACCTGTATGTCCTGTACCTGATCCTCCTCCTGCTGAGCATGCGCCTGTTGTATGACCTGTATGTGCTGTACCTGATCCTCCTGCTGCTGAGCATGCACCTGTAGTATGACCTGTATGTCCTGTACCTGATCCTCCTGCTGCTGAGCATGCACCTGTAGTATGACCTGTATGTCCTGTACCTGATCCTCCTGCTGTTGAGCATGCGCCTGTTGTATGTCCTGTACCTGATCCTCCTGCTGCTGAGCATGCGCCTGTTGTATGACCTGTATGTCCTTTACCTGATCCTCCTGCTGCTGAGCATGCGCCTGTTGTATGTCCTGTACCTGATCCTCCTGCTGCTGAGCATGCGCCTGTTGTATGACCTGTATGTCCTTTACCTGATCCTCCTGCTGCTGAGCATGCGCCTGTTGTATGACCTGTACCTGATCCTCCTGCTGCTGAGCATGCGCCTGTTGTATGACCTGTATGTCCTGTACCTGATCCTCCTGCTGCTGAGCATGCGCCTGTAGTATGACCTGTATGTCCTGTACCTGATCCTCCTGCTGCTGAGCATGCACCTGTAGTATGACCTGTATGTCCTGTACCTGATCCTCCTGCTGCTGAGCATGCGCCTGTAGTATGACCTGTATGTCCTGTACCTGATCCTCCTGCTGCTGAGCATGCACCTGTAGTATGACCTGTATGTCCTGTACCTGATCCTCCTGCTGCTGAGCATGCGCCTGTTGTATGACCTGTATGTCCTGTACCTGATCCTCCTGCTGCTGAGCATGCGCCTGTTGTATGACCTGTACCTGATCCTCCTGCTGCTGAGCATGCGCCTGTTGTATGACCTGTACCTGATCCTCCTGCTGCTGAGCATGCGCCTGTTGTATGACCTGTATGTCCTGTACCTGATCCTCCTGCTGCTGAGCATGCGCCTGTTGTATGATCTGTATGTCCTGTACCTGATCCTCCTGCTGCTGAGCATGCACCTGTTGTATGATCTGTATGTCCTGTACCTGATCCTCCTGCTGCTGAGCATGCGCCTGTTGTATGATCTGTATGTCCTGTACCTGATCCTCCTGCTGCTGAGCATGCGCCTGTTGTATGACCTGTACCTGATCCTCCTGCTGCTGAGCATGCACCTGTTGTATGACCTGTACCTGATCCTCCTGCTGCTGAGCATGCGCCTGTTGTATGACCTGTATGTGCTGTTCCTGATCCTCCTGCTACTGAGCATGCGCCTGTTGTATGACCTGTATGTCCTGTACCTGATCCTCCTGCTGCTGAGCATGCGCCTATGACCTGTACCTGATTCTCCTGCTGCTGAGCATGCGCCTGGTGTATGACCTGTACCTGATCCTCCTGCTGCTGAGCATGCGCCTGTTGTATGACCTGTACCTGATCCTCCTGCTGCTGAGCATGCGCCTGTTGTATGACCTGTATGTCCTGTACCAGATCCTCCTGCTGCTGAGCATGCGCCTGTAGTATGACCTGTATGTCCTGTACCTGATCCTCCTGCTGCTGAGCATGCGCCTGTAGTATGACCTGTATGTCCTGTACCTGATCCTCCTGCTGCTGAGCATGCGCCTGTTGTATGATCTGTATGTCCTGTACCTGATCCTCCTGCTGCTGAGCATGCGCCTGTTGTATGACCTGTATGTCCTGTACCTGATCCTCCTGCTGCTGAGCATGCACCTGTAGTATGACCTGTATGTCCTGTACCTGATCCTCCTGCTGCTGAGCATGCGCCTGTTGTATGACCTGTATGTCCTGTACCTGATCCTCCTGCTGCTGAGCATGCGCCTGTTGTATGTCCTGTACCTGATCCTCCTGCTGCTGAGCATGCGCCTGTTGTATGATCTGTATGTCCTGTACCTGATCCTCCTGCTGCTGAGCATGCGCCTGTTGTATGATCTGTGTGTCCTGTACCTGATCCTCCTGCTGCTGAGCATGCGCCTGTTGTATGACCTGTATGTCCTGTACCTGATCCTCCTGCTGCTGAGCATGCGCCTGTAGTATGACCTGTATGTCCTGTACCTGATCCTCCTGCTGCTGAGCATGCGCCTGTAGTATGACCTGTATGTCCTGTACCTGATCCTCCTGCTGCTGAGCATGCGCCTGTTGTATGATCTGTGTGTCCTGTACCAGATCCTCCTGCTGCTGAGCATGCACCTGTAGTATGACCTGTATGTCCTGTACCAGATCCTCCTGCTGCTGAGCATGCGCCTGTAGTATGACCTGTATGTCCTGTACCTGATCCTCCTGCTGCTGAGCATGCGCCTGTTGTATGACCTGTATGTGCTGTACCTGATCCTCCTGCTGCTGAGCATGCACCTGTAGTATGACCTGTATGTCCTGTACCTGATCCTCCTGCTGCTGAGCATGCACCTGTAGTATGATCTGTATGTCCTGTACCTGATCCTCCTGCTTCTGAGCATGCACCTGTAGTATGACCTGTATGTCCTGTACCTGATCCTCCTGCTGCTGAGCATGCACCTGTAGTATGACCTGTATGTCCTGTACCTGATCCTCCTGCTGCTGAGCATGCGCCTGTTGTATGACCTGTATGTCCTGTACCTGATCCTCCTGCTGCTGAGCATGCGCCTGTAGTATGACCTGTATGTCCTGTACCTGATCCTCCTGCTGCTGAGCATGCGCCTGTAGTATGACCTGTATGTCCTGTACCAGATCCTCCTGCTGCTGAGCATGCACCTGTAATATGACCTGTATGTCCTGTACCTGATCCTCCTGCTGCTGAGCATGCACCTGTAGTATGACCTGTATGTCCTGTACCTGATCCTCCTGCTGCTGAGCATGCACCTGTAGTATGACCTGTATGTCCTGTACCTGATCCTCCTGCTGCTGAGCATGCGCCTGTTGTATGATCTGTATGTATTGTACCAGATCCTCCTGCTGCACGGCTTCTATCTGAGCCTTCATCTTATACTGATAATGAATGTAGCGTCTGTGTCTGTTCTTGTCCTTCCATTATGGGGGTTTTGGATGGGACCGGAGGGGGAGGTTGTGGACACCTCGGTGTATAAATTAATAAGTTGTTTACTTTGTTCATGTTTCTTATAAAAGACAGAATGAATTATTTATTATACATGAAAATAAGCGGTGACAGGTGTATATACAGCATGGGGTAACGGGGTCAGGAGCTGATAATGATTCCACCAGCTCATCAATCCATGATGGAGAATCCACGCGCCCCCATAGTTACCAGCAGGATAATTCTCATCCCGCTACTGTGCACGTAATGTCCTGATGCATTGACCATCAGTCAGTGTGACCACCTCTATAACAGCAGAAGTTCTGGCAGGCGGGAGTATCAGGTGGATGTAACCACAAGGCCAAGGGAACTTAGAGAAGCCATTGGGGCACATTTACTAAGGGTCCGTCGGATGCATTTCCATCGGTTTTTCCGAATTTTTCCGTTTTGCGCTGAATTGCCTCAGGTTTTGGGTGCACGCGAACGGATTGTGGCGCATCAGCGCCAGTTATCATGCGACATGAATCAGGGGGCGGGCCGTCGGACACCCTGACAGATTCCGACAATGCGCGGATTTAACATTTAGAACTGTGGCGCAAGACACGCACTTACATGCACCGGGAAGAAGAAGGTGAACTCCAGGGACCTGAGCGGGGAAGCGACACATGCAGGATATTGGGCGCAGGATCTTAGTGACTCCCCGCACAGCGCATTATACACGGACAATGCACTTACATGCACCAGGAAGAAGAAGGTGAACTCCGGGGACCTGAGCGGGGAAGCGACACATGCAGGATATTGGGCGCAGGATCTTAGTGACTCCCCGCACAGCGCATTATACACGGACAATGCACTTACATGCACCAGGAAGAAGAAGGTGAACTCCAGGGACCTGAGCGGGGAAGCGACACATGCAGGATATCGGGTGCAGGATCTTAGTGACTCCCCGCACAGCGCATTATACACGGACAATGCACTTACATGCACCAGGAAGAAGAAGGTGAACTCCGGGGACCTGAGCGGGGAAGTGACACATGCAGGATATCGGGTGCAGGATCTTAGTGACTCCCCGCACAGCGCATTATACACGGACAATGCACTTACATGCACCAGGAAGAAGAAGGTGAACTCCGGGGACCTGAGCGGGGAAGTGACACATGCAGGATATCGGGAGCACGATCTCAGTGACTCTCCGCACAGCGCATTATACACGGACAATGCACTTACATGCACCAGGAAGAAGAAGGTGAACTCCAGGGACCTGAGCGGGGAAGCGCCACATGCAGGATATCGGGCGATCTTAGTGATTTGCGGCACAGGGCATTATACACGGACAATGCACTTACATGCACCAGGAAGAAGAAGGTGAACTCCAGGGACCTGAGCGGGGAAGCGACACATGCAGGATATCGGGTGCACGATCTTAGTGACTCCCCGCACAGCGCATTATACACGGACAATGCACTTACATGCACCAGGAAGAAGGTGAACTCCTGGGACCTGAGCGGGGAAGTGACACATGCAGGATATCGGGCGCAGGATCTTAGTGAATCCCCGCACAGCACATTATACACGGACAATGCACTTACATGCACCAGGAAGAAGAAGGTGAACTCCGGGGACCTGAGCGGGGAAGTGACACATGCAGGATATCGGGCGCACGATCTTAGTGACTCCCCGCACAGCGCATTATACACGGACAATGCACTTACATGCACCAGGAAGAAGAAGGTGAACTCCGGGGACCTGAGCGGGGAAGCGACACATGCAGGATATCGGGGGCAGGATCTTAGTGACTCCCGGCACAGCGAATTATACACGGACAATGCACTTACATGCACCAGGAAGAAGGTGAACTCCTGGGACCTGAGTGGGGAAGGGACACATGCAGGATATCGGGCACAGGATCTTAGTGACTCCCCGCACAGCGCATTATACACGGACAATGCACTTACATGCACCAGGAAGAAGGTGAACTCCGGGGACCTGAGCGGGGAAGTGACACATGCAGGATATCGGGCACACGATCTTAGTGACTCCCTGCACAGCGCATTATACACGGACAATGCACTTACATGCACCAGGAAGAAGAAGGTGAACTCCGGGGACCTGAGCGGGGAAGTGACACATGCAGGATATCGGGGGCAGGATCTTAGTGACTCCCCGCACAGCGCATTATACACGGACAATGCACTTACATGCACCAGGAAGAAGAAGGTGAACTCCGGGGAACTGAGCAGGGAAGCGACACATGCAGGATATCTGGTGCAGGATCTTAGTGACTCCCCGCACAGCGTATTATACATGGACAATGCACTTACATGCACCAGGAAGAAGAAGGTGAACTCCGGGGACCTGAGCGGGGAAGTGACACATGCAGGATATCGGGTGCAGGATCTTAGTGACTCCCCGCACAGCGCATTATACACGGACAATGCACTTACACGCACCAGGAAGAAGAAGGTGAACTCCAGGGACCTGAGCGGGGAAGTGACACATGCAGGATATCAGGTGCAGGATCTTAGCGACCCCCGCACAGGACATTATACACGGACAATGCACTTACATGCACCAGGAAGAAGAAGGTGAACTCCGGGGACCTGAGCGGGGAAGTGACACATGCAGGATATCGGGCGCACGATCTTAGTGACTCCCCGCACAGCGCATTATACACGGACAATGCACTTACATGCACCAGGAAGAAGAAGGTGAACTCCGGGGACCTGAGCGGGGAAGCGACACATGCAGGATATCGGGGGCAGGATCTTAGTGACTCCCGGCACAGCGAATTATACACGGACAATGCACTTACATGCACCAGGAAGAAGGTGAACTCCTGGGACCTGAGTGGGGAAGGGACACATGCAGGATATCGGGCACAGGATCTTAGTGACTCCCCGCACAGCGCATTATACACGGACAATGCACTTACATGCACCAGGAAGAAGGTGAACTCCGGGGACCTGAGCGGGGAAGTGACACATGCAGGATATCGGGCACACGATCTTAGTGACTCCCTGCACAGCGCATTATACACGGACAATGCACTTACATGCACCAGGAAGAAGAAGGTGAACTCCGGGGACCTGAGCGGGGAAGTGACACATGCAGGATATCGGGGGCAGGATCTTAGTGACTCCCCGCACAGCGCATTATACACGGACAATGCACTTACATGCACCAGGAAGAAGAAGGTGAACTCCGGGGAACTGAGCAGGGAAGCGACACATGCAGGATATCTGGTGCAGGATCTTAGTGACTCCCCGCACAGCGTATTATACACGGACAATGCACTTACATGCACCAGGAAGAAGAAGGTGAACTCCGGGGACCTGAGCAGGGAAGCGACACATGCAGGATATCGGGTGCAGGATCTTAGTGACTCCCCGCACAGCGCATTATACATGGACAATGCACTTACATGCACCAGGAAGAAGAAGGTGAACTCCGGGGACCTGAGCGGGGAAGTGACACATGCAGGATATCGGGTGCAGGATCTTAGTGACTCCCCGCACAGCGCATTATACACGGACAATGCACTTACACGCACCAGGAAGAAGAAGGTGAACTCCAGGGACCTGAGCGGGGAAGTGACACATGCAGGATATCAGGTGCAGGATCTTAGCGACCCCCGCACAGGACATTATACACGGACAATGCACTTACATGCACCAGGAAGAAGAAGGTGAACTCCGGGGACCTGAGCGGGGAAGTGACACATGCAGGATATCGGGCGCAGGATCTTAGTGACTCCCCACACAGCACATTATACACGGACAATGCACTTACATGCACCAGGAAGAAGGTGAACTCCAGGGACCTGAGCGGGGAAGCGACACATGCAGGATATCGGGGGCAGGATCTTAGTGACTCCCCGCACAGCGCATTATACACGGACAATGCACTTACATGCACCAGGAAGAAGGTGAACTCCGGGGACCTGAGCGGGGAAGTGACACATGCAGGATATCAGGTGCAGGATCTTAGTGACTCCCCGCACAGCGCATTATACACGGACAATGCACTTACATGCACCAGGAAGAAGAAGGTGAACTCCGGGGACCTGAGCGGGGAAGCGACACATGCAGGATATCGGGTGCAGGATCTTAGTGACTCCCCGCACAGCGCATTATACACGGACAATGCACTTACATGCACCAGGAAGAAGAAGGTGAACTCCAGGGACCTGAGCGGGGAAGCGACCCATGCAGGATATCGGGTGCAGGATCTTAGTGACTCCCTGCACAGCGCATTATACACAGACAATGCACTTACATGCACCAGGAAGAAGAAGGTGAACGCCGGGGACCTGAGCGGGGAAGCGACACATGCAGGATATCGGGCGCAGGATCTTAGCGAATCGCGGCAGCTCTGAATCCTCGTCAGACATTCTGGTTCGGCGGCGCCAACGGGACGAGTAAGTAATTGTGCCCCATTGTCTCCAATCTACTAGAGGAGGAGAACATCCCGGACAGTAGACAATCTCCTCAGGAGGGGGAACCCTGCAGTCACCCTACAGCACCCAGATGAGCAGAATCCTCCAATTCCAGGACCCCAGCGGGTCCAACAAGATGCAAAGTCACAGGAGGCACATGGTGTATTACATAATAACGGATTATTATTATAACAGTTTACCAGGGGGGCACTTACTTATCCCCTTGACATTTTGGGGAATATTTATCAGGGCTTCTGCGCCACGTCAGCTTGCGATTATTTCCCTCTCTCTGCCACCATCACTCTGGGGGGGCGCTCCTGTCCGCTGCAGCTGTACAATTTTTGTCTGCAGGCTGTGTTTATTTCTCCGCCAGGCAGCGCAGATATTCCAGCAGATACCCCAGCGGATACCCCGGGAGTCATGAGCGCCAGGGGATGGTAAATAACCCCCCGTGTGTATATGTGGAGCTCACATTGTAGATGCTGGTCCCCGCGGCCCCTGTGCATGCTGGGAGTTGTAGTACTGTGGCTTGTTAGACAGGATGTAACTTTTTGGCCACAATGAGGTCCTCATACTCGGCCTCCACCTGCAGCAGGGAGTCCATGAGGAGCGGGCGGCCCAGCTGTGCTGCCAGCAGCTTGTGGCGCCTGATGCTGGCCAGGGCATCTCTCATGTCTATCGGCTCCTCTGCGGGGAGAGAAGTTTCCGGATCTTTGGCCTCGGGGTCGCTCTGGGGGTCTTCCTCCTCCCTGCTGTCTTCTGCGCTGTTAAGGCATTCAAGGTTCTCATCGATATTTTCGAAGTCTATGCTGACGCCGGCTGCTGTCCCCAGCTGGTTGAGGATGGCGAGTGCGCGGGCAATGTCCTCATCATCATCATGGCCGATATCCACGCTGGGCACAAAGCCGCTTTGCAGGAAGCCACGAGTGATGGTCTCAGGCTTCACCTCGTCCCACGCCCTCCTCACCCAGGTCACAGCGTCGGCCGCAGTGATGTCCTCAGCCAGCGCATGCGCCGTGCAGGTGTCGTCCATCCTGGCCAGCAGGGAGCGCAGTAGAATCTTCCGGTAATGGACCTTGAAGGCGCGGATTACCCCTTCCTGCATGGGGGGTGACCAGGATGTGTCACAGGGTGGGAGGAGCTTCACCTCCACGTGTGACGTGTTTTCTGCGCAGTGACTGGGAGCGTCTACAAACAGTAAGATCCTGCGCTCCTGCAGTCGCATTTTCTCGTTGAGACGCTCAATCCATGAGCGGTAGATCTCTGGTGTCATCCAGGCCTTCCGGTGACCGTGCTGCCATATCCCCAGCACCTCCGTCCTGTGGGCACAGCCGCTACCTGCATGGATGACCAGGGGCTCCTCCTTGTGCCCGCAGAGGTTGGCACACAGCACCACGGTCAGTCTTTGCTCTGCCCAGATCCCGCCCTTGCACTGGGCGCTTCTTACGGGAAGCGTGGCGTCTGGGATGGCTTTGTAGAAGAGGCCGGTTGCCTCTACATTGTAAATGTCGCAGTCAGCGTAGCCCCCCGTCACCCCCTGCAGCCAGTCCTTCCAGGCCGCACCGTCCTCGTCTCTCATCTCCACGCTGGCGCCAGACATAGGATGCAGTCTGATGTTGTGTCGTGTCCGGAATTTATTCAGCCAGCCGTTACTGGCATGGAAGCGGTGGAGGCCCAGCTGAGAGGCGATGTGCAGGGCCTTCTCCTGCAGCATGGGGCCCGTGATGGGGAAGTGCTCGGAGCGGGCGCGGTACAGCCATTCCAGCAGCGCCGTGTTCACCTCTTCGTACGGCTGCCAGCGCCGTCTCTTGGAGTTCTCGTTGACGTTCTCCTGCCACTGTCGCAGGTAATACTCTTTCTTGGCCAGCGTGGCCTGGATCTGCGTCTTGCTGCAGTTAAACTCCTTGGCCAGGTCCCGCTGCGAGCGACCCGCTTCATTCTCCTTGATGACGGAGATCCGGTCCCGCAAGGTCAAGATGCAGAGTTTCCTTCTGGTGCCCGGGACCGTCATGTCTGCCGCCCTCTCCTGAAACACAAACCATCACACTCATCACCCACCATGTAACAGCTGTGCGGACCCCCAAACCAAGGCACCGCCACTCAGCAACCACGCAGGAATGACCCCAACATCTCACCAGTATAACCCCCATCTTCTGCCAGCACTCTGTTCCCACTCTCTCCTCCATGTGCGCATAGCACCGGAGGAATCCCGGATTCGGCGGTACAGTCGGAACTGTCCTGCCATCCCAGGGGGCTGGGAGATTGTCCCGGGCTGCCCCTCTATCCCCCGCAAAAGACTAGAGAACAGGGGGCTACAGGAGGAGGCTGGAGGATAGGAGGCTACAGGAGGAGGCTGGAGGAAAGGGGGCTACAGGAGGAGGCTGGAGGACAGGAGGATACAGGAGGAGGCTGGAGGACAGGAGGAGGCTACAGGAGGAGGCTGGGGGACAGCAGGATACAGGAGGAGGCTGGGGGACAGGAGGCTACAGGAGGAGACTGGAGAATAGGAGGATACAGGAAGGCTGGAGGATAGGAGGCTACAGGAGGAGGCTGGGGGACAAGAGGAGGACAAGAGGATACAGGAGGAGGCTGGGTGACAGGAGTTACAGGAGGAGGCTGGGTGACAGGAGTTACAGGAGGAGGCTGGAGGACAGGAGGCTACAGGAGGAGGCTGGAGGACAGGAGGAGGCTGGAGGACAGGAGGCTACAGGAGGAGGCTGGAGGACAGGAGGGAACAGAAGGGGCTGGGGGACAGGAGGATACAGGAGGAGGCTGGAGGACAGGAGTTACAGGAGGAGGCTGGGTGACAGGAGTTACAGGAGGAGGCAGGAGGATACAGGAGGAGGCTGGAGGACAGGAGGGAACAGAAGGGGCTGGGGGACAGGAGGATACAGGAGGAGGCTGGAGGACAGGAGGGTACAGGAGGCTGGAGGACAGGAGGATACAGGAGGAGGCTGGAGAATAGGAGGATACAGGAGGAGGCTGGAGGATAGGAGGACACAGGAGGAGACTACAGGACAGGAGGCTACAGGAGGAGGCTGGGGGACAAGAGGAGGCTACAGGAGGACAGGGGGCTACATGAGGAGGCTGGAGGACAGGGGGCTACATGAGGAGGCTGGAGGACAGGGGGCTACACGAGGAGGCTGGAGGACAGGGGGCTACATGAGGAGGCTGGAGGACAGGGGGCTACATGAGGAGGCTGGAGGACAGGGGGCTACATGAGGAGGCTGGAGGACAGGGGGCTACATGAGGAGGCTGGAGGACAGGGGGCTACACGAGGAGGCTGGAGGACAGGGGGCTACACGAGGAGGCTGGAGGACAGGGGGCTACATGAGGAGGCTGGAGGACAGGAGGATGCTGGAGGCTACAGGAGGAGGCTGGAGGAAAGGAGGAGGCTGGAGGACAGGAGGATACAGGAGGAGGCTGGAGGACAGGACGATGGAGGACAGAAGGAGGCTGGAGGACAGGAGGCTACAGGAGGAGGCTGGAGGACAGGAGGAGGCTACAGGAGGATAAAGGAGGAGGCTGGAGGACAGGAGGAAACAGGAGGAGGCTACAGGAGGACAGGAGGAGGCTGGAGGACAGGAGGAGGCTAGAGGACAGGAGGAGGCTGGAGGACAGGAGGCCACAGGAGGAGGCTGGAGGATAGGGGGCTACTGGAGGAGGCTAGGGGACAGGAGGCTACTGGAGGATACAGGAGGAGGCTGGAGGAGAGGAGGAGGCTGGAGGACAGGGGCTACAGGATGAGGCTGGAGGAGAGGAGGAGGCTGGAGGCCACAGGAGGAGGACAGGAGGCCGCAGGAGGAGGCTGGAGGACAGGAGGAGGCTGGAGGACAGAGGGCTAAATGAGGAGGCTAGAGAACAAGGGGCTAAAGGAGGAGGCTAGAGGACAGGGGGCTACAGGAGGAGGCTGGAGGAGAGGAGGCTACAGGAGGAGGCTGGGGGACAGGAGGCTACAGGAGGAGGCCAGGAGGCTACAGGGGGAGGCTGGAGGACAGGAGGCTACAGGAGGAGGCTAGAGGACAGGAGGCTAAAGGAGGAGGCTGGAGGACAGGAGGCTACAGGAGAAGGCTGGAGGACAGGAGGAGGCTGGAGGACTGGATGACAGGAGGAGGCTACAGGAGGAGGCTGGGGGACAGGAGGATACAGGAGGAGGCTGGAAGACAGGAGGAGGCTGGAGGACAGGAGGATACAGGAGGAGGCTGGAGGATACAGGAGGTGGGTGGAGGACAGGAGGAAACAGGAGGAGGCTGGGGGACAGGAGGAGGCTAGAGGACAGGAGGTCACAGGAGGAGGCTGGGGGATGGGAGGATACAGGAGGAGGCTGGGGGACAGGAGGATACAGGAGGTGGGTGGAGGACAGGAGGAAACAGGAGGAGGCTGGGGGACAGGAGGATACAGGAGGAGGCTGGGGGACAGGAGGAGGCTGGGGGATGGGAGGATACAGGAGGAGGCTGGGGGACAAGAGGAGGCTGGAGGACAGGAGGCAACAGTAGGAGGCTGGAGAACAGGAGGGTACAGGAGGAGGCTGGAGGACAGGAGGATACAGGAGGAGGCTGGAGGACAGGAGACTACAGGAGGAGGCTGGGAAACAGGAGGATACAGAAGGAGGCTGGAGGACAGGAGGCTACAGGAGGAGGCTGGGGGACAGGAGGAGGCTGGAGGACAGGAGGGAACAGGAGGAGGCTGGAGGACAGGAGACTACAGGAGGAGGCTGGGAAACAGGAGGATACAGAAGGAGGCTGGAGGACAGGAGGCTACAGGAGGAGGCTGGGGGACAGGAGGAGGCTGGAGGACAGGAGGATACAGGAGGAGGCTGGAGGACAGGAGGGTACAGGAGGAGGACAGGAGGCTGGAGAACAGGAGGAGGACAGGAGGCTGGAGGACAGGAGGGTACAGGAGGAGGCTGGAGGACAGGAGGCTGGAGGACAGGAGGGTACAGGAGGAGGCTGGAGGACAGGAGGATACAGGAGGAGGCTGGTGGACAGGAGGATACAGGAGGAGGCTGGGGGACAGGAGGCCACAGGAGGAGGCTGGGGGACAGGAGGCCACAGGAGGAGGCTGGGGGACAGGAGGCCACAGGAGGAGGCTGGGGGACAGGAGGCTACAGGAGGAGGCTGGGGGACAGGAGGAGGCTGGGGGACAGGAGGCAACAGGAGGAGGCTGGAGGCCAGGAGGAGGAGGCTGGAGGACAAGAGGAGGCTGGAAGACAGGGGGCTACAGGAGGCTGGGGGACAGGAGGAGGCTGGAGGACAGGAGGAGGCTGGAGGACAGGAGGCTGGAGGACAGGAGGAGGCTGGAGGACAGGAGGCTGGAGGACAGGAGGAGGCTGGAGGAGGCTGGGGGACAGGAGGAGGCTGGAGGACAGGAGGAGGCTGGAGGACAGGAGGCTACAGGAGGAGGCTCTCTCTCTCTCCTCTGTCTCGCTCTCTCTCCTCTGTCTCTCTCTCTCCTCTGGAGGGAGAGGAGGAGGAAGGAGGGAGGAGGGAGAGGAGGAGAAGGAGGGAGGGAGGAGGGAGAGGAGGAGGAGGAGGAGGAGGAGGAGGTAGAGAGAGAGAGGAGGAGGAGAAGGAGGGGAGAGAGAGAGAGAGAGAGGAGGAGGAGAAGGAGGGAGGGAAGAGGAGGAGGAGGGAGAGAGAGAGAAGAGGAGGGAGGGAGGAGGAGAAGGGAGGAGGGAGATGAGGAGGAGGAGGAGGGAGGAGTAGGAGGGAGGGAGAGGAGGAGGAGGGAGAGAGGAGGAGGAGGAGGGAGAGAGAGAGAGGAGGAGGAGGGAGGGAGAGGAGGAGGAGGAGGAGGGAGGGAGGGAGGAGGAGGAGGAGGAGGAGAGAGAGGGGAGGGAGGGAGAGGAGGGAGGGAGAGGAGGAGGGAGATGAGGAGGGAGAGAGAGAGAGGAGGAGGAGAAGGAGGGAGGGAGAAGGGAGAGAAGGAGGGAGGGGAGAGAGGAGGGGGAGGAGGAGTGTGATGTGTGGTTGTTGCTATTAGATTTGGATACTTGGTGCAGCAGGGGTTAATGAGGAAAGGGTTAACTCCCTGCCAGGGGTTAAGAGGGGGCAGCTGTTTCCTGGGGGGGTCCCCGGATGTATAGATCATAGTGTAGCCTTCCCAGAATGCATCACAGCATTCACTTCACTGTGCCTCCCCTCCCCCCCCCCCCCCGTCAGCTCCTATCACGTGGTCTGCAGAGCTGAGCTCCTATCACGTGGTCTGCAGAGCTGAGCTCCTATCACATGGTCTGCAGAGCTGAGCTCCTATCACATGGTCTGCAGAGCTGAGCTCCTATCACATGGTCTACAGAGCTGAGCTCCTATCACGTGGTCTGCAGAGCTGAGCTCCTATCACGTGGTCTGCAGAGCTGAGCTCCTATCACGTGGTCTGCAGAGCTGAGCTCCTATCACGTGGTCTGCAGAGCTGAGCTCCTATCTCGTGGTCTGCGGAGCAGAGCTGAGCTCCTATCACGTGGTCTGCAGAGCTGAGCTCCTATCACATGGTCTGCAGAGCTGAGCTCCTATCACATGGTCTGCAGAGCTGAGCTCCTATCACATGGTCTGCAGAGCTGAGCTCCTACCACGTAGTCTGCAGAGCTGAGCTCCTATCACATGGTCTGCAGAGCTGAGCTCCTATCACATGGTCTGCAGAGCTGAGCTCCTATCACGTGGTCTGCAGAGCTGAGCTCCTATCACGTGGTCTGCAGAGCTGAGCTCCTATCACGTGGTCTGCAGAGCTGAGCTCCTATCACGTGGTCTGCAGAGCTGAGCTCCTATCACGTGGTCTGCAGAGCTGAGCTCCTATCACATGGTCTGCAGAGCTGAGCTCCTATCACATGGTCTGCAGAGCTGAGCTCCTATCACATGGTCTGCAGAGCTGAGCTCCTATCACATGGTCTGCAGAGCTGAGCTCCTATCACATGGTCTGCAGAGCAGAGCTGAGCTCCTATCACGTGGTCTGCAGAGCTGAGCTCCTATCACATGGTCTGCAGAGCTGAGCTCCTATCACATGGTCTGCAGAGCTGAGCTCCTATCACATGGTCTGCAGAGCTGAGCTCCTATCACGTGGTCTGCAGAGCTGAGCTCCTATCACATGGTCTGCAGAGCTGAGCTCCTATCACATGGTCTGCAGAGCTGAGCTCCTATCACATGGTCTGCAGAGCTGAGCTCCTATCACATGGTCTGCAGAGCTGAGCTCCTATCACATGGTCTGCAAAGCTGAGCTCCTATCACATGGTCTGCAGAGCTGAGCTCCTATCACATGGTCTGCAGAGCTGAGCTCCTATCACGTGGTCTGCAGAGCTGAGCTCCTATCACGTGGTCTGCAGAGCTGAGCTCCTATCACATGGTCTGCAGAGCTGAGCTCCTATCACATGGTCTGCAGAGCTGAGCTCCTATCACATGGTCTGCAAAGCTGAGCTCCTATCACGTGGTCTGCAGAGCTGAGCTCCTATCACATGGTCTGCAGAGCTGAGCTCCTATCACATGGTCTGCAGAGCTGAGCTCCTATCACGTGGTCTGCAGAGCTGAGCTCCTATCACGTGGTCTGCAGAGCTGAGCTCCTATCACATGGTCTGCAGAGCTGAGCTCCTATCACGTGGTCTGCAGAGCTGAGCTCCTATCACGTGGTCTGCAGAGCTGAGCTCCCTCTCCTCTCTCTCTCTCTCCTCTGTCTCCCTCTCTCCTCCGTCTCCCTCTCTCCTCTGTCTCCCTCTCTCCTCCGTCTGTCTGTCTCCTCCGTCTGTCTGTCTCCTCCGTCTGTCTCCTCCGTCTCTCTCTCTCCTCTGTCTCTCTCTCTCCTCTGTCTCTCTCTCTCCTCTGTCTCTCTCTCTCCTCTGTCTCGCTCTCTCTCCTCTGTCTCTCTCTCTCCTCTGTCTCTCTCTCTCCTCTGTCTCCCTCTCTCCTCTGTCTCTCTCTCTCTCTCCTCTGTCTGTCTCTCTCTCCTCTGTCTCTCTCTCTCCTCTGTCTCTCTCTCTTCTCTGTCTCTCTCTCTCCTCTGTCTCTCTCTCTCCTCTGTCTCTCTCTCTCTCCTCTGTCTCTCTCTCCTCTGTCTGTCTCTCTATCCTCTGTCTCTCTCTCTCTCTCCTCTGTCTGTCTCTCTCTCCTCTGTCTCTCTCTCTCTCCTCTGTCTCTCTCTCTCCTCTGTCTCTCTCTCCTCTGTCTCGCTCTCTCTCCTCTGTCTCCCTCTCTCTCTCCTCTGTCTCCCTCTCTCCTCTGTCTCCCTCTCTCTCTCCTCTGTCTCCCTCTCTCCTCTGTCTCCCTCTCTCCTCTGTCTCCCTCTCTCCTCTGTCTCCCTCTCTCTCTCCTCTGTCTCCCTCTCTCCTCTGTCTCCCTCTCTCTCTCCTCTGTCTCCCTCTCTCCTCTGTCTCCCTCTCTCCTCTGTCTCCCTCTCTCCTCTGTCTCTCTCTCTCCTCTGTCTCTCTCTCTCCTCTGTCTCTATCTCTCCTCTGTCTCTATCTCTCCTCTGTCTCTATCTCTCTCTTCTGTCTGTCTCTCTCCTCTGTGTCTCTCTCCTCTGTGTCTCTCTCCTCTGTCTCTCCTCTGTCTGTCTCTCTCCTCTGTCTATCTCTCTCTTCTGTCTGTCTCTCTCCTCTATGTCTCTCCTCTGTCTGTCTCTCTCCTCTGTCTATCTCTCTCTTCTGTCTGTCTCTCTCCTCTGTGTCTCTCCTCTGTCTGTCTCTCTCCTCTGTCTATCTCTCTCTTCTGTCTGTCTCTCTCTTCTGTCTCTCTCTCTCCTCTGTCTGTCTCTCTCCTCTGTCTCTCCTCTGTCTGTATCTCTCCTCTGTCTCTCTCTCTCCTCTGTCTCTCTCTCTCCTCTGTCTCGCTCTCTCTCCTCTGTCTCTCTCTCTCTCCTCTGTCTCTCTCTCTCTCTCCTCTGTCTCTCTCTCTCTCTCCTCTGTCTGTCTCTCTCTCCTCTGTCTCTCTCTCTCCTCTGTCTCTCTCTCTTCTCTGTCTCTCTCTCTCCTCTGTCTCTCTCTCTCCTCTGTCTCTCTCTCTCCTCTGTCTCTCTCTCTCTCTCCTCTGTCTGTCTCTCTATCCTCTGTCTCTCTCTCTCTCCTCTGTCTGTCTCTCTCTCCTCTGTCTCTCTCTCTCCTCTGTCTCTCTCTCTCCTCTGTCTCTCTCTCCTCTGTCTCGCTCTCTCTCCTCTGTCTCTCTCTCTCTCCTCTGTCTCTCTCTCTCTCTCCTCTGTCTCCCTCTCTCTCTCCTCTGTCTCCCTCTCTCCTCTGTCTCCCTCTCTCTCTCCTCTGTCTCCCTCTCTCCTCTGTCTCCCTCTCTCCTCTGTCTCTCTCTCTCCTCTGTCTCTCTCTCTCTCTCCTCTGTCTCTATCTCTCCTCTGTCTCTATCTCTCCTCTGTCTCTATCTCTCTCTTCTGTCTGTCTCTCTCCTCTGTGTCTCTCTCCTCTGTGTCTCTCTCCTCTGTCTCTCCTCTGTCTGTCTCTCTCCTCTGTCTATCTCTCTCTTCTGTCTGTCTCTCTCCTCTATGTCTCTCCTCTGTCTGTCTCTCTCCTCTGTCTATCTCTCTCTTCTGTCTGTCTCTCTCCTCTGTGTCTCTCCTCTGTCTGTCTCTCTCCTCTGTCTATCTCTCTCTTCTGTCTGTCTCTCTCTTCTGTCTCTCTCTCTCCTCTGTCTCTCTCCTCTGTCTCTCCTCTGTCTCTCCTCTGTCTGTATCTCTCCTCTGTCTCTCTCTCTCCTCTGTCTGTCTCTCTCCTCTGTCTCTTTGTCTCTCACCTTCTCCCCGTCTTCCTCTCACATGAATATGGAGCGGCTCCCGGTTGGTGATGTTGCGGTCACATGACCCTGCCGTGTATTTCCCTCTAGTATCTCAAGGAGGAGAAGGAGGAGGAGGAGGGAGAGGAGGAGGAGGAGGGAGAGAAGGAGGAGGAGGGAGGGAGGAGGGAGAGGAGGAGGGAGAGGGGAGGAGGAGTGTGATGTGTGGTTGTTGCTATTAGATTTGGATACTTGGTGCAGCAGGGGTTAATAAGGAAAGAGTTAATTCCCTGCCAGGGGTTAAGAGGGGGCAGCTGTTTCCTGGGGGGGGGGGTCCCCGGATGTATAGATCATAGTGTAGCCTTCCCAGAATGCATCACAGCATCCACTTCACTGTGCCTCCCCTCCCCCCCCCCCCGTTAGCTCCTATCACATGGTATGCAGAGCTGAGCTCCTATCACGTGGTCTGCAGAGCTGAGCTCCTATCACGTGGTCTGCAGAGCTGAGCTCCTATCACGTGGTCTGCAGAGCTGAGCTCCTATCACGTGGTCTGCAGAGCTGAGCTCCTATCACGTGGTCTGCAGAGCTGAGCTCCTATCACATGGTCTGCAGAGCTGAGCTCCTATCACGTGGTCTGCAGAGCTGAGCTCCTACCACGTAGTCTGCAGAGCTGAGCTCCTATCACGTGGTCTGCAGAGCTGAGCTCCTATCACATGGTCTGCAGAGCTGAGCTCCTATCACATGGTCTGCAGAGCTGAGCTCCTATCACATGGTCTGCAGAGCTGAGCTCCTATCACGTGGTCTGCAGAGCTGAGCTCCTACCACGTGGTCTGCAGAGCTGAGCTCCTATCACATGGTCTGCAGTGCTGAGCTCCTATCACATTATCTGCAGAGCTGAGCTCCTATCACGTGGTCTGCAGAGCTGAGCTCCTATCACATGGTCTGCAAAGCTGAGCTCCTATCACATGGTCTGCAGAGCTGAGCTCCTATCACATGGTCTGCAAAGCTGAGCTCCTATCACATTATCTGCAGAGCTGAGCTCCTATCACGTGGTCTGCAGAGCTGAGCTCCTATCACATTATCTGCAGAGCTGAGCTCCTATCACATTATCTGCAGAGCTGAGCTCCTATCACATGGTCTGCAGAGCTGAGCTCCTATCACATGGTCTGCAAAGCTGAGCTCCTATCACATGGTCTGCAGAGCTGAGCTCCTATCAAATGGTCTGCAGAGCAGAGCTGAGCTCCTATCACATGGTGTGCAGAGCAGAGCTGAGCTCCTATCACATGGTCTGCAGAGCTGAGCTCCTATCACGTGGTCTGCAGAGCTGAGCTCCTATCACATGGTCTTCAGAGCTGAGCTCCTATCACGTGGTCTGCAGAGCTGAGCTCATATCAAGTGGTCTGCAGAGCTGAGCTCCTATCACGTGGTCTGCAGAGCTGAGCTCCTATCACATGGTCTGCAGAGCTGAGCTCCTATCACATTGTCTGCAGAGCTGAGCTCCAATCACATGGTCTGCAGAGCTGAGCTCCTATCACATGGTCTGCAGAGCTGAGCTCCTATCACATGGTCTGCAGAGCTGAGCTCCTATCACATGGTCTGCAGAGCTGAGCTCCTAACACATGGTCTGCAGAGCTGAGCTCCTATCACATGGTCTGCAGAGCTGAGCTCCTATCACATGGTCTGCAAAGCTGAGGTCCTATCACATGGTCTGCAGAGCTGAGCTCCTATCACGTGGTCTGCAGAGCTGAGCTCCTATCACGTGGTCTGCAGAGCTGAGCTCCTATCACATGGTCTGCAGAGCTGAGCTCCTATCACATGGTCTGCAGAGCTGAGCTCCTATCATGTGGTCTGCAGAGCTGAGCTCCTATCACATGGTCTGCAGAGCTTAGCTCCTATCATGTGGTCTGCAGAGCTGAGCTCCTATCACATGGTCTGCAGAGCTTAGCTCCTATCACATGGTCTGCAGAGCTGAGCTCCTATCACGTGGTCTGCAGAGCTGAGCTCCTATCACATGGTCTGCAGAGCTGAGCTCCTATCATGTGGTCTGCAGAGCTGAGCTCCTATCACATGGTCTGCAGAGCTTAGCTCCTATCACATGGTCTGCAGAGCTGAGCTCCTATCACGTGGTCTGCAGAGCTGAGCTCCCTCTCCTCTCTCTCTCTCTCCTCTGTCTCCCTCTCTCCTCCGTCTCCCTCTCTCCTCCGTCTGTCTGTCTCCTCCGTCTGTCTGTCTCCTCCGTCTGTCTGTCTCCTCCGTCTGTCTCCTCCGTCTCTCTCTCTCCTCTGTCTCTCTCTCTCCTCTGTCTCTCTCTCTCCTCTGTCTCTCTCTCTCCTCTGTCTCTCTCTCTCCTCTGTCTCTCTCTCTCCTCTGTCTCGCTCTCTCTCCTCTGTCTCTCTCTCTCCTCTGTCTCTCTCTCTCCTCTGTCTCCCTCTCTCCTCTGTCTCTCTCTCTCTCTCCTCTGTCTGTCTCTCTCTCCTCTGTCTCTCTCTCTCCTCTGTCTCTCTCTCTTCTCTGTCTCTCTCTCTCCTCTGTCTCTCTCTCTCCTCTGTCTCTCTCTCTCTCCTCTGTCTCTCTCTCTCTCCTCTGTCTGTCTCTCTATCCTCTGTCTCTCTCTCTCTCTCTCCTCTGTCTGTCTCTCTCTCCTCTGTCTCTCTCTCTCTCCTCTGTCTCTCTCTCTCCTCTGTCTCTCTCTCCTCTGTCTCGCTCTCTCTCCTCTGTCTCCCTCTCTCTCTCCTCTGTCTCCCTCTCTCCTCTGTCTCCCTCTCTCTCTCCTCTGTCTCCCTCTCTCCTCTGTCTCCCTCTCTCCTCTGTCTCCCTCTCTCCTCTGTCTCCCTCTCTCTCTCCTCTGTCTCCCTCTCTCCTCTGTCTCCCTCTCTCTCTCCTCTGTCTCCCTCTCTCCTCTGTCTCCCTCTCTCCTCTGTCTCCCTCTCTCCTCTGTCTCTCTCTCTCCTCTGTCTCTCTCTCTCCTCTGTCTCTATCTCTCCTCTGTCTCTATCTCTCTCTTCTGTCTGTCTCTCTCCTCTGTGTCTCTCTCCTCTGTGTCTCTCTCCTCTGTCTCTCCTCTGTCTGTCTCTCTCCTCTGTCTATCTCTCTCTTCTGTCTGTCTCTCTCCTCTATGTCTCTCCTCTGTCTGTCTCTCTCCTCTGTCTATCTCTCTCTTCTGTCTGTCTCTCTCCTCTGTGTCTCTCCTCTGTCTGTCTCTCTCCTCTGTCTATCTCTCTCTTCTGTCTGTCTCTCTCTTCTGTCTCTCTCTCTCCTCTGTCTGTCTCTCTCCTCTGTCTCTCCTCTGTCTGTATCTCTCCTCTGTCTCTCTCTCTCCTCTGTCTCTCTCTCTCCTCTGTCTCGCTCTCTCTCCTCTGTCTCTCTCTCTCTCCTCTGTCTCTCTCTCTCTCCTCTGTCTCTCTCTCTCTCTCCTCTGTCTGTCTCTCTCTCCTCTGTCTCTCTCTCTCCTCTGTCTCTCTCTCTTCTCTGTCTCTCTCTCTCCTCTGTCTCTCTCTCTCCTCTGTCTCTCTCTCTCCTCTGTCTCTCTCTCTCTCTCCTCTGTCTGTCTCTCTATCCTCTGTCTCTCTCTCTCTCTCCTCTGTCTGTCTCTCTCTCCTCTGTCTCTCTCTCTCCTCTGTCTCTCTCTCTCCTCTGTCTCTCTCTCCTCTGTCTCGCTCTCTCTCCTCTGTCTCTCTCTCTCTCCTCTGTCTCTCTCTCTCTCTCTCCTCTGTCTCCCTCTCTCTCTCCTCTGTCTCCCTCTCTCCTCTGTCTCCCTCTCTCTCTCCTCTGTCTCCCTCTCTCCTCTGTCTCCCTCTCTCCTCTGTCTCCCTCTCTCCTCTGTCTCTCTCTCTCCTCTGTCTCTCTCTCTCCTCTGTCTCTATCTCTCCTCTGTCTCTATCTCTCTCTTCTGTCTGTCTCTCTCCTCTGTCTCTCTCTCCTCTGTCTCTCTCTCTCCTCTGTCTCTCTCTCCTCTGTCTCGCTCTCTCTCCTCTGTCTCTCTCTCTCTCCTCTGTCTCTCTCTCTCTCTCCTCTGTCTCCCTCTCTCTCTCCTCTGTCTCCCTCTCTCCTCTGTCTCCCTCTCTCTCTCCTCTGTCTCCCTCTCTCCTCTGTCTCCCTCTCTCCTCTGTCTCCCTCTCTCCTCTGTCTCTCTCTCTCCTCTGTCTCTCTCTCTCCTCTGTCTCTATCTCTCCTCTGTCTCTATCTCTCTCTTCTGTCTGTCTCTCTCCTCTGTGTCTCTCTCCTCTGTGTCTCTCTCCTCTGTCTCTCCTCTGTCTGTCTCTCTCCTCTGTCTATCTCTCTCTTCTGTCTGTCTCTCTCCTCTATGTCTCTCCTCTGTCTGTCTCTCTCCTCTGTCTATCTCTCTCTTCTGTCTGTCTCTCTCCTCTGTGTCTCTCCTCTGTCTGTCTCTCTCCTCTGTCTATCTCTCTCTTCTGTCTGTCTCTCTCTTCTGTCTCTCTCTCTCCTCTGTCTGTCTCTCTCCTCTGTCTCTCCTCTGTCTCTCCTCTGTCTGTATCTCTCCTCTGTCTCTCTCTCTCCTCTGTCTGTCTCTCTCCTCTGTCTCTTTGTCTCTCACCTTCTCCCCGTCTTCCTCTCACATGAATATGGAGCGGCTCCCGGTTGGTGATGTTGCGGTCACATGACCCTGCCGTGTATTTCCCTCTAGTATCTCAAGGAGGAGAAGGAGGAGGAGGAGGGAGAGGAGGAGGAGGAGGGAGAGAAGGAGGAGGAGGGAGGGAGGAGGGAGAGGAGGAGGGAGAGGGGAGGAGGAGTGTGATGTGTGGTTGTTGCTATTAGATTTGGATACTTGGTGCAGCAGGGGTTAATAAGGAAAGAGTTAATTCCCTGCCAGGGGTTAAGAGGGGGCAGCTGTTTCCTGGGGGGGGGTCCCCGGATGTATAGATCATAGTGTAGCCTTCCCAGAATGCATCACAGCATCCACTTCACTGTGCCTCCCCTCCCCCCCCCCCCCTTTAGCTCCTATCACATGGTATGCAGAGCTGAGCTCCTATCACGTGGTCTGCAGAGCTGAGCTCCTATCACGTGGTCTGCAGAGCTGAGCTCCTATCACGTGGTCTGCAGAGCTGAGCTCCTATCACGTGGTCTGCAGAGCTGAGCTCCTATCACGTGGTCTGCAGAGCTGAGCTCCTATCACATGGTCTGCAGAGCTGAGCTCCTATCACGTGGTCTGCAGAGCTGAGCTCCTACCACGTAGTCTGCAGAGCTGAGCTCCTATCACGTGGTCTGCAGAGCTGAGCTCCTATCACGTGGTCTGCAGAGCTGAGCTCCTACCACGTAGTCTGCAGAGCTGAGCTCCTATCACGTGGTCTGCAGAGCTGAGCTCCTACCACGTAGTCTGCAAAGCTGAGCTCCTATCACGTGGTCTGCAGAGCTGAGCTCCTATCACGTGGTCTGCAGAGCTGAGCTCCTACCACGTAGTCTGCAGAGCTGAGCTCCTATCACATGGTCTGCAGAGCTGAGCTCCTACCACGTGGTCTGCAGAGCTGAGCTCCTATCACGTGGTCTGCAGAGCTGAGCTCCTATCACGTGGTCTGCAGAGCTGAGCTCCTATCACATGGTCTGCAGAGCTGAGCTCCTATCACGTGGTCTGCAGAGCTGAGCTCCTATCACATGGTCTGCAGTGCTGAGCTCCTATCACATTATCTGCAGAGCTGAGCTCCTATCACGTGGTCTGCAGAGCTGAGCTCCTATCACATGGTCTGCAAAGCTGAGCTCCTATCACATGGTCTGCAGAGCTGAGCTCCTATCACATGGTCTGCAAAGCTGAGCTCCTATCACATTATCTGCAGAGCTGAGCTCCTATCACGTGGTCTGCAGAGCTGAGCTCCTATCACATGGTCTGCAAAGCTGAGCTCCTATCACATTATCTGCAGAGCTGAGCTCCTATCACGTGGTCTGCAGAGCTGAGCTCCTATCACATTATCTGCAGAGCTGAGCTCCTATCACATTATCTGCAAAGCTGAGCTCCTATCACATGGTCTGCAGAGCTGAGCTCCTATCACATGGTCTGCAAAGCTGAGCTCCTATCACATGGTCTGCAGAGCTGAGCTCCTATCAAATGGTCTGCAGAGCAGAGCTGAGCTCCTATCACATGGTGTGCAGAGCAGAGCTGAGCTCCTATCACATGGTCTGCAGAGCTGAGCTCCTATCACGTGGTCTGCAGAGCTGAGCTCCTATCACATGGTCTTCAGAGCTGAGCTCCTATCACGTGGTCTGCAGAGCTGAGCTCATATCAAGTGGTCTGCAGAGCTGAGCTCCTATCACGTGGTCTGCAGAGCTGAGCTCCTATCACATGGTCTGCAGAGCTGAGCTCCTATCACATTGTCTGCAGAGCTGAGCTCCAATCACATGGTCTGCAGAGCTGAGCTCCTATCACATGGTCTGCAGAGCTGAGCTCCTATCACATGGTCTGCAGAGCTGAGCTCCTATCACATGGTCTGCAGAGCTGAGCTCCTAACACATGGTCTGCAGAGCTGAGCTCCTATCACATGGTCTGCAGAGCTGAGCTCCTATCACATGGTCTGCAAAGCTGAGGTCCTATCACATGGTCTGCAGAGCTGAGCTCCTATCACGTGGTCTGCAGAGCTGAGCTCCTATCACGTGGTCTGCAGAGCTGAGCTCCTATCACATGGTCTGCAGAGCTTAGCTCCTATCACATGGTCTGCAGAGCTTAGCTCCTATCACATGGTCTGCGGAGCAGAGCTGAGCTCCTATCACGTGGTCTGCAGAGCTGAGCTCCTATCACATGGTCTGCAGAGCTGAGCTCCTATCACATGGTCTGCAGAGCTTAGCTCCTATCACATGGTCTGCGGAGCAGAGCTGAGCTCCTATCACATGGTCTGCGGAGCAGAGCTGAGCTCCTATCACGTGGTCTGCAGAGCTGAGCTCCTATCACGTGGTCTGCAGAGCTGAGCTCCTATCACGTGGTCTGCAGAGCTGAGCTCCTATCACGTGGTCTGCAGCTCTGAGCTCCTATCACATGGTCTGCAGAGCTGAGCTCCTATCACATGGTCTGCAGAGCTGAGCTCCTATCACATGGTCTGCAAAGCTGAGCTCCTATCACATGGTCTGCAGAGCTGAGCTCCTATCACATGGTCTGCAGAGCTGAGCTTCTATCATGTGGTCTGCAGCAGAGCTGGGCTCCTATCAAATGGTCTGCAGAGCAGAGCTGAGCTCCTATCACATGGTCTGCAGAGCTGAGCTCCTATCACGTGGTCTGCAGAGCTGAGCTCCTATCACATGGTCTGCAGAGCTGAGCTCCTATCACGTGGTCTGCAGAGCTGAGCTCCTATCACGTGGTCTGCAGAGCTGAGCTCCTATCACGTGGTCTGCAGAGCTGAGCTCCTATCGCGTGGTCTGCAGAGCTGAGCTCCTATCGCGTGGTCTGCAGAGCTGAGCTTCTATCATGTGGTCTGCAGAGCTGAGCTCCTATCACGTGGTCTGCAGAGCTGAGCTCCTATCACATTATCTGCAGAGCTGAGCTCCTATCACGTGGTCTGCAGAGCTGAGCTCCTATCACGTGGTCTGCAGAGCTGAGCTCCTATCACATTATCTGCAGAGCTGAGCTCCTATCACATGGTCTGCAGAGCTGAGCTCCTATCACGTGGTCTGCAGAGCTGAGCTCCTATCACATGGTCTGCAGAGCTTAACTCCTATCACATGGTCTGCAGAGCTGAGCTCCTATCACATGGTCTGCAGAGCTTAGCTCCTATCGCATGGTCTACAGAGCTGAGCTCCTATCACATGGTCTACAGAGCTGAGCTCCTATCACATGGTCTGCAGAGCAGAGCTGAGCTCCTATCACATGGTCTGCAGAGCTGAGCTCCTATCACATGGTCTGCAGAGCAGAGCTGAGCTCCTATCACATGGTCTGCAGAGCTGAGCTCCTATCACATGGTCTGCAGAGCTGAGCTCCTATCACGTGGTCTGCAGAGCTGAGCTCCTATCATGTGGTCTGCAGAGCTGAGCTCCAATCACATGGTCTGCAGAGCTGAGCTCCTATCACATGGTCTGCAGAGCTGAGCTCCTATCACATGGTCTGCAGAGCTGAGCTCCTATCACATGGTCTGCAGAGCTGAGCTCCTAACACATGGTCTGCAGAGCTGAGCTCCTATCACATGGTCTGCAGAGCTGAGCTCCTATCACATGGTCTGCAAAGCTGAGGTCCTATCACATGGTCTGCAAAGCTGAGGTCCTATCACATGGTCTGCAGAGCTGAGCTCCTATCACATGGTCTGCAGAGCTGAGCTCCTATCACATGGTCTGCAGAGCTGAGCTCCTATCACATGGTCTGCAGAGCTGAGCTCCTATCACATGGTCTGCAGAGCTTAGCTCCTATCACATGGTCTGCGGAGCAGAGCTGAGCTCCTATCACATGGTCTGCAAAGCTGAGGTCTGCAGAGCTGAGCTCCTATCACATGGTCTGCAAAGCTGAGGTCCTATCACATGGTCTGCAAAGCTGAGGTCCTATCACATGGTCTGCAGAGCTGAGCTCCTATCACATGGTCTGCAGAGCTGAGCTCCTATCACATGGTCTGCAGAGCTGAGCTTCTATCATGTGGTCTGCAGCAGAGCTGGGCTTCTATCAAATGGTCTGCAGAGCAGAGCTGAGCTCCTATCACATGGTCTGCAGAGCTGAGCTCCTATCACGTGGTCTGCAGAGCTGAGCTCCTATCACATGGTCTGCAGAGCTGAGCTCCTATCACGTGGTCTGCAGAGCTGAGCTCCTATCACGTGGTCTGCAGAGCTGAGCTCCTATCACGTGGTCTGCAGAGCTGAGCTCCTATCGCGTGGTCTGCAGAGCTGAGCTCCTATCGCGTGGTCTGCAGAGCTGAGCTTCTATCACGTGGTCTGCAGAGCTGAGCTCCTATCACATTATCTGCAGAGCTGAGCTCCTATCACGTGGTCTGCAGAGCTGAGCTCCTATCACATGGTCTGCGGAGCTGAGCTCCTATCACATGGTCTACAGAGCTGAGCTCCTATCACATGGTCTACAGAGCTGAGCTCCTATCACATGGTCTGCAGAGCTGAGCTCCTATCACATGGTCTACAGAGCTGAGCTCCTATCACATGGGCAGCAGAGCTAGACGTGACGTGACCCTGGAGCTCTGGACGTGAACCGGCAGCTCTGGACGTGACCCGGCAGCTCTGGACGTGACCCTGCAGCTCTGGACGTGACTCTACAGCTCTGGACGTGACCCTGCAGCTCTGGACGTGACCCTGCAGCTCTGGACGTGACCCGCCAGCTCTGGACGTGACCCTGCAGCTCTGGACGTGACCCGGCAGCTCTGGGTGTGACCCTGCAGCTCTGGGTGTGACCCTGCAGCTCTGGGTGTGACCCGGCAGCTCTGGGTGTGACCCTGCAGCTCTGGACGTGACCCTGCAGCTCTGGACGTGACCCTGCAGCTCTGGACGTGACCCGCCAGCTCTGGATCTGACCCTGCATTTCTGGGTATGACCCTGCAGCTCTGGATGTGACCCTGCAGCTCTGGACGTGAACCGCCAGCTCTGGATCTGACCCTGCATTTCTGGGTATGACCCTGCAGCTCTGGATGTGACCCTGCAGCTCTGGATGTGACCCGGCAGCTTTGGACATGACCCTGCAGCTCTGGATGTGACCCTGCAGCTCTGGATGTGACCCTGCAGCTCTGGATGTGACCCTGCAGCTCTGGATGTGACCCTGCAGCTCTGGATGTGACCCGGCAGCTTTGGACATGACCCTGCAGCTCTGGATGTGACCCTGCAGCTGCTCTCCATGCACATTCAGACGTGAGGGCAAAGCTTCTGAACCCTCAGGAACCAACAGCAGGAAACAGTTGTCAGCGTGGCCCCCCACCCCTCATGCTGCCCCTCCACATACTCCAGTTGTTTCCCATTATTCACAGGCACACAAGGGAGGAAGGAGGCTCCAGTATAAATGTGATACCCGCCCAAAATCTGCTCCAGCCTCCTCTTTTCAGTGATTCTTTTCAGCTGTTCCAAAGATGATCCTCCTGCAGATCGCTCTTCTCTTCTTGCTCTACGGCGCTGGACAGGGGAACAAGCTCAGGTAAGTTCAAGGCTATGACTACCCTGGCGGGATGAGACAGGCCAGTTGGTGATGGGAGAGGAGACACTGAGGTCCTGCATGCATAGGAGGAGACACTGAGGTCCTGCATGGACAGGAGGGGACACTAAGGACCTGCATGGACAGGAGGGGACACTGAGGTCCTGCATGGACAGGAGGAAACCACAGAGGTCCTGCATGGACAGGAGGAGACACAGAGGTCCTGCATGGACAGGAGGAGACACAGAGGTCCTGCATGCACAGGAGGAGACACAGAGGTCCTGCATGGACAGGAGGAGACACAGAGGTCCTGCATGGACAGGAGGGGACACTGAGGACCTGCATGGACAGGAGGGGACACTAAGGACCTGCATGGACAGGAGGGGACACTAAGGACCTGCATGGACAAGAGGGGACACTGAAGACCTGCATAGACAGGAGGGGACACTGAGGACCTGCATGGACAGGAGGGGACACTGAGGACCTGCATGGACAGGAGGGGACACTGAGGACCTGCATGGACAGGAGGGGACACTGAGGACCTGCATGGACAGGAGGGGACACTAAGGACCTGCATGGACAGGAGGGGACACTGAGGACCTGCATGGACAGGAGGGGACACTGAGGACCTGCATGGACAGGAGGGGACACTGAGGACCTGCATGGACAGGAGGGGACACTAAGGACCTGCATGGACAGGAGGGGACACTGAGGACCTGCATGGACAGGAGGAGACACTGAGGTCCTGCATGCATAGGAGGAGACACTGAGGTCCTGCATGGACAGGAGGGGACACTAAGGACCTGCATGGACAGGAAGGGACACTGAGGACCTGCATGGACAGGAGGGGACACTGAGGACCTGCATGGACAGGAAGGGACACTGAGGACCTGCATGGACAGGAAGGGACACTGAGGACCTGCATGGACAGGAAGGGACACTGAGGACCTGCATGGACAGGAGGAGACACAGAGGTCCTGCATGGACAGGAGGAGACACAGAGGTCCTGCATGGACAGGAGGGGACACTGAGGACCTGCATGGACAGGAGGGGACACTGAGGACCTGCATGGACAGGAGGGGACACTTAGGACCTGCATGGACAGGAAGGGACACTGAGGACCTGTATGCACAGGAGGAGACACTGAGGTCCTGCATGGACAGGAGGAGACACAGAGGTCCTGCATGGACAGGAAGGGACACTGAGGACCTGCATGGACAGGAGGGGACACTGAGGACCTGCATGGACAGGAGGAGACACTGAGGTCCTGCATGGACAGGAAGGGACACTGAGGACCTTCATGGACAGGAGGGGACACTGAGGACCTGCATGGACAGGAGGGGACACTGAGGACCTGCATGGACAGGAGGAGACACTGAGGTCCTGCATGGACAGGAGGGGACACTGAGGACCTGCATGGACAGGAGGGGACACTGAGGTCCTGCATGGACAGGAGGGGAAACTGAGGACCTACATGGACAGGAGGGGACACTGAGGACCTGCATGGACAGGAGGAGACACTGAGGTCCTGCATGGACAGGAGGGGACACTGAGGACCTGCATGGACAGGAGGGGACACTGAGGTCCTGCATGGACAGGAAGGGACACTGAGGTCCTGCATGGACAGGAAGGGACACTGAGGACCTGCATGGACAGGAGGAGACACTGAGGTCCTGCATGGACAGGAAGGGACACTGAGGTCCTGCATGGACAGGAGGGGACACTGAGGACCTGCATGGACAGGAGGAGACACTGAGGTCCTGCATGGACAGGAAGGGACACTGAGGACCTGCATGGACAGGAGGGGACACTGAGGACCTGCATGGACAGGAGGAGACACTGAGGTCCTGCATGTACAGGAAGGGACACGGGGGACCTGCATGGACAGGAGGAGACACTGAGGTCCTGCATGGACAGGAGGGGACACTGAGGACCTGCATGGACAGGAGGGGACACTGAGGACCTGCATGGACAGGAGGGGACACTGAGGACCTGCATGGACAGGAGGGGACACTGAGGACCTGCATGGACAGGAGGGGACACTGAGGTCCTGCATGGACAGGAAGGGACACTGAGGACCTGCATGGACAGGAGGGGACACTGAGGTCCTGCATGGACAGGAGGGGAAACTGAGGACCTACATGGACAGGGGGGGGGGACACTGAGGTCCTGCATGGACAGGAGGGGACACTGAGGACCTGCATGGACAGGAGGGGACACTGAGGACCTGCATGGACAGGAGGAGACACTGAGGACCTGCATGGACAGGAGGGGACACTGAGGTCCTGCATGGACAGGAGGAGACACTGAGGACCTGCATGCACAGGAGGAGACACTGAGGACCTGTATGCACAGGAGGAGACACAGAGGTCCTGCATGGACAGGAGGAGACACTGAGGACCTGCATGGACAGGAAGAGACACAGAGGTCCTGCATGGACAGGAGGAGACACTGAGGTCCTGCATGGACAGGAGGAGACACTGAGGACCTGCATGCACAGGAGGAGACACTGAGGACCTGCATGCACAGGAGGAGACACAGAGGTCCTGCATGGACAGGAGGAGACACTGAGGACCTGCATGGACAGGAGGAGACACAGAGGTCCTGCATGGACAGGAGGAGACACAGAGGTCCTGCATGGACAGGAGGAGACACAGAGGTCCTGCATGGACAGGAGGAGACACAGAGGTCCTGCATGGACAGGAGGAGACATAGAGGTCCTGCATGGACAGGAGGAGACACAGAGGTCCTGCATGGACAGGAGGAGACACTGAGGACCTGCATGGACAGGAGGAGACACAGAGGTCCTGCATGGACAGGAGGAGACACAGAGGTCCTGCATGGACAGGAGGAGACACAGAGGTCCTGCATGGACAGGAGGAGACACAGAGGTCCTGCATGGACAGGAGGAGACATAGAGGTCCTGCATGGACAGGAGGAAAATCGAGGAAGTGGTACCAACACAGGACCAGGGAGGTGGTGAATGGGCAGGAGGGGACCAGGGTGGTGCCAGGGCAGGAGGGGACCGGAGAGGTGGTGCCAGGGCAGGAGGAGACCGGGGAGGTGGTGCCAGGGCAGGAGGGGACCGGGGAGGTGGTGCCAGGGCAGGAGGAGACCGGGGAGGTGGTGCCAGGGCAGGAGGGGACCGGGGAGGTGGTGCCAGGGCAGGAGGAGACCGGGGAGGTGGTGCCAGGGCAGGAGGAGACCGGGAGGGGGGGGTGCCAGGGAAGGAGGGGACCGGGGAGGTGGTGCCAGGGCAGGAGGGGACCGGGGAGGTGGTGCCAGGGCAGGAGCAGACCGGGGAGGTGGTGCCAGGGCAGGAGGGGACCGGGGAGGTGGTGCCAGGGCAGGAGGGGACCGGGGAGGTGGTGCCAGGGCAGGAGGAGACCGGGGAGGTGGTGCCAGGGCAGGAGGGGACCGGGGAGGTGGTGCCAGGGCAGGAGGGGACCGGGGAGGTGGTGCCAGGGCAGGAGGGGACCGGGGAGGTGGTGCCAGGGCAGGAGGAGACCGGGGAGGTGGTGCCAGGGCAGGAGGAGACCGGGGAGGTGGTGCAAGGGCAGGAGGAGACCGGGGAGGTGGTGCCAGGGCAGGAGGAGACCGGGGGGGGGGGGGGTGCCAGGGCAGGAGGGGACCGGGGAGGTGGTGCCAGGGCAGGAGGAGACCGGGGAGGTGGTTCCAGGGCAGGAGGAGACCAGGGAGGTGGTGCCAGGACAGGAGGAGACCGGGGGGGTGGGTTGCCAGGGCAGGAGGGACCGGGGAGGTGGTGCTAGGGCAGGAGGAGACCGGGAGGGGGGGGTGCCAGGGCAGGAGGGGACCGGGGAGGTGGTGCCAGGGCAGGAGGGGACCGGGGAGGTGGTGCCAGGGCAGGAGCAGACCGGGGAGGTGGTGCCAGGGCAGGAGGGGACCGGGGAGGTGGTGCCAGGGCAGGAGGGGACCGGGGAGGTGGTGCCAGGGCAGGAGGAGACCGGGGAGGTGGTGCCAGGGCAGGAGGGGACCGGGGAGGTGGTGCCAGGGCAGGAGGGGACCGGGGAGGTGGTGCCAGGGCAGGAGGGGACCGGGGAGGTGGTGCCAGGGCAGGAGGAGACCGGGGAGGTGGTGCCAGGGCAGGAGGAGACCGGGGGGGGGGGGTGCTAGGGCAGGAGGGGACCGGGAGGTGGTGCCAGGGCAGGAGGAGACAGGGGGCGGGGGGGGGGTCGCCAGGGCAGGAGGGGACCGAGGAGGTGGTGCCAGGGCAGGAGGGGACCGGGGAGGTGGTGCCAGGGCAGGAGGAGACCGGGGAGGTGGTGCCAGGGCAGGAGGGGACCGGGGAGGTGGTGCCAGGGCAGGAGGAGACCGGGAAGGTGGTGTCAGGGCAGGAGGAGACAGGGGGCGGGGGGGGGGTCGCCAGGGCAGGAGGGGACCGAGGAGGTGGTGCCAGGGCAGGAGGGGACCGGGAGGTGGTGCCAGGGCAGGAGGAGACCGGGGAGGTGGTGCCAGGGCAGGAGGGGACCGGGGAGGTGGTGCCAGGGCAGGAGGAGACCGGGAAGGTGGTGTCAGGGCAGGAGGAGACCGGGGGGGGGGGGGTGCTAGGGCAGGAGGGGACCGGGGAGGTGGTGCCAGGGCAGGAGGGGACCGGGGAGGTGGTGCCAGGACAGGAGGGGACCGGGGAGGTGGTGCCAGGGCAGGAGGAGACCGGGGGGGGGGGGGCCAGGGCAGGAGGAGACCGGGGAGGTGGTGCCAGGGCAGGAGGGGACCGGGGAGGTGGTGCCAGGGCAGGAGGGGACCAGGGAGGTGGTGCCAGGGCAGGAGGGGACCAGGGAGGTGGTGCCAGGGCAGGAGGAGACCAGGGAGGTGGTCTTGTGGCAGGGGGTTTGTATAGCCAGGATTCTAGCTCGGTGAGGTTTCCAGTGCTATCTTTTTGGCGCGATTTGCTTGGGTGAAAACATCTTGCAGGCAGATGTGACTGAATATATTGTACGGCCGGCAGTGGGTGGTGGGGGGGGGGGGGGGTCAGCATTCCAGAGGAAGAGAGGGAAGACCCTGCCTAGTCTCTAGGCAATGCTACAATATCAGTCCGCAAGCGATTTACACTACATTCACGCGTCCGTATGTGGTGGTCATGAGCTCCATCCGCAGCTCGCTCACAGACGCCCTAGGGGACATGTGAAAAGAGCCTGTTAAGACATATAAGAAGTAGCACAGAGGATTTCAGGAATGATTTGGTGTCTTGTTTGTGTATGTGCAGCCTCCTGGTCACAGCGCCGGATGCATGGAGACCTGGAGTCCTGGAGTCGGTGTTTCTCCAAGTGCGGCCACAGCCGGAGACCTTCCCTGTGACGGTCTCTGTAATGAGTTACCCGGATAAGAAGAAGACCTTCTCCAGGGCATTGATGTCGCTGACTCCTGAGAACCGTTTCAGGGGGGCAGTAAACCTATCGGTAAGTGGGGGAATGGGGTCTCCAGAGCTTGTGCCTTCTCTTATTCTGGTTCTCCCCCTTATAGATACCAGCGGAGGACTCCCCCGGACAGTTTGTGTATCTGGTGGTGGAATTGGAAGGGTTCAGGGAAGAGCGGAGAATCGCAGTAACCACCATGTCCAGGTCCCAGAAGAAGGAGTCAGGTGATGGCCCCACGTCCAGAGCTTTTTGTGCTCCGTGAGTTGAGGGAATGACGTAAGGAAGTGTCATCCTGATGCAAATATTTCTCATTTTAGATAAATTCACTTTCTGGAGAAGACGGCTGCGATCGGTGCAGTCCGTGCTGACAGCGCAGCAGATCCAGGACATGAGTGAGTTGCAGCAGTTGCAGGTTGTAGGCAGCACATAGATCCCACCACTGCAGAGCCACTAGAAGGCAGCACTGAGTCCATCAACTGCGGTCCTTGTGACCATCAATGTAACGCTATTGTCAGGATTCAGGATGCGTGGATCTACTGGACCACCGCGGGGACCGGGGTCCGTAGCGTTTGTCAGGGTTTGGGGTCAGTGAACCCCCTGGACCCCCGCGGGAGATGGTACTAGTTGACACCTGGGACCCAAGTCTAAGTGGCACCTGGTCTTCACCAGAGCCCACCACAAAGCGGGTTGGACTTGCTGCGGCGTGGTACCTCCAGGTTGTTCCACAGGTGCCACTAGCCCATGGTGGCTGCCGAGGTCGAGGTACCTTAGCAGGAGACAGTCTGAGGTCCAGGCACAGGGTCAAGGCAGGCGGCAGAGATGCAAGGTCAAGTCCAATCTGGGGTCAGCAACGGGAGGTCCAGGCAGGTGGGAATGGGAACGCTTAGGAGACACGGGAGACACAGGAACGCAGGGATATTACAGGGAGCCTTTTCTAAGGCTGTGAGGCACAAAGATCCGGGAGGGGACACAGGAAGGGGCTGAAAATACAAGGTGGAGGTGCTCAGCCGCCCCGCGCGCCCTAGGAGGTGGGGGGCACGTGCACGGCAGTGTGAGGAGAAGCAGGGAGAACGGGGGTCCCCGTGACAGCTATGACATCCTCAGACCGGAAGCCGTGTGACTGCTAATACTCAGATGTTTTTTGTGACTGGGGGTAGACCGCGCTCCCATTGCGGTTCCCTTTATTTGGGGTTTTGGCATGAAGATGATGCTGATCATTGGGACCGCAGGCCCATCTGGTACCTGGATGGATCCGCATGGGGAAGTCCACCAGAACACGGTCATTTCCAGGACTTTATTGAGGACAGGCCTCAGATCACTGCTGGGGGGAGACCATGAGGACAAACCTGAGCAGAGGTCATAGAGAGCATAGACCCCGAGATATTCACCCTGTGCCCTCTGGCCTCAGCCACCAGGTACCGCCAGTACCCCCGGCTCCAGAGATGTTGTCGTGATGGTTCTGACCATTATTCTGAGCACGACGTTGTAAGATTGGAGGCAGCGATGGGTTGTTACGGAGCAAGAAGCTTTGTCACCAGGTCTACGAAGAAGTGTTGCAACCACACAGAGAAACACACGTACAAGGCTGTGGTATAATCTCCGGCCTGCAAGATCAGAACCACCACAGGGAGGAGCAAGAAAATGGAGAATACCACAGGAAGGAGGCGCCGGACGAGCTGCTGACAATCACCATGAGCCACAGCGGGGGGGCAGTCACCAGGACATTCATTGTCACCCTAGACCCCACCCGGGACGTCTCCATACAAGTTCAGCAGCAGGATGATGGACACTGATATCAGTATGGTGGTCAGGACTGCGCCCCCCGAACATCCCTGACACCCCCCTCTGTCACCTCACGCCCCCCCCCTGTCACCTCAGCGCCCCCCCTGTGAACTCAGCGCCCCCCTCTGTCACCTCGCGCCCCCCCCTCTGTCACCTCACGTCCCCCCCTGTCACCTCAGCGCCCCCCCTGTGAACTCAGCGCCCCCCTCTTTCACCTCACGTCCCCCCACCTCTGTCACCTCAGCGCCCCCCCCTGTGAACTCAGCGCCCCCCTCTGTCACCTCAGCGCCCCTCCCCCTGTCACCTCAGCGCCCCCCCTGTCACCTCAGCGCCCCCCCCCTGTCACCTCAGCGCCCCCCCCCCTCTGTCACCTCAGCGCCCCCCCCCTCTGTCACCTCAGCGCCCCCCCCCTCTGTCACCTCAGCGCCCCCCCCCCTCTGTCACCTCACGTCCCCCCCCTCTTTCACCTCACGTCCCCCCACCTCTGTCACCTCAGCGCCCCTCCCCCTGTCACCTCAGCGCCCCCCCTTTGTCACCTCAGCGCCCCCCCCTGTCACCTCAGGGCCCCCCCTTTGTCACCTCAGCCCCCCCCTGTCACCTCAGCGCCCCCCCCTCTGTCACCTCAGCGCCCCCCCCCCTCTGTCACCTCAGCGCCCCCCCCCCCTCTGTCACCTCAGCGCCCCCCCCTCTGTCACCTCAGCGCCCCCCCCTCTGTCACCTCAGCGCCCCCCCCCCTCTGTCACCTCAGCGCCCCCCCCTGTCACCTCAGCGCCCCCCCTCTATCACCTCAGCGCCCCCCCCCTCTGTCACCTCAGCGCCCCCCCCCCTCTGTCACCTCAGCGCCCCCCCTCTATCACCTCAGCGCCCCCCCCCCTCTGTCACCTCAGCGCCCCCCCTCTATCACCTCAGCCCCCCCCCCTCTGTCACCTCAGCGCCCCCCCCTCTGTCACCTCAGCGCCCCCCCCCCTCTGTCACCTCAGCGCCCCCCCCCCTCTGTCACCTCAGCACCCCCCCCCCCTGTCACCTCAGCGCCCCCCCCCTCTGTCACCTCAGCGCCCCCCCCTCTGTCACCTCAGCGCCCCCCCCCCCTGTCACCTCAGCGCCCCCCCCTGTCACCTCAGGGCCCCCCCCTTTGTCACCTCAGCCCCCCCCCCTGTCACCTCAGCGCCCCCCCCCTCTGTCACCTCAGCGCCCCCCCCCCTCTGTCACCTCAGCGCCCCCCCCCCCTCTGTCACCTCAGCGCCCCCCCTCTGTCACCTCAGCGCCCCCCCTCTGTCACCTCAGCGCCCCCCCCCTCTGTCACCTCAGCGCCCCCCCCTGTCACCTCAGCGCCCCCCCCTCTATCACCTCAGCGCCCCCCCCCTCTGTCACCTCAGCGCCCCCCCCCTCTGTCACCTCAGCGCCCCCCCTCTATCACCTCAGCGCCCCCCCCCCTCTGTCACCTCAGCGCCCCCCCTCTATCACCTCAGCGCCCCCCCCCTCTGTCACCTCAGCGCCCCCCCCTCTGTCACCTCAGCGCCCCCCCCCCTCTGTCACCTCAGCGCCCCCCCCCCTCTGTCACCTCAGCACCCCCCCCCCTGTCACCTCAGCGCCCCCCCCCCTCTGTCACCTCAGCGCCCCCCCCCTCTGTCACCTCAGCGCCCCCCCCCCTGTCACCTCAGCGCCCCCCCCTGTCACCTCAGCACCCCCCCCCTCTATCACCTCAGCGCCCCCTCCCTCTGTCACCTCAGCGCCCCCCCCCTCTGTCACCTCAGCGCCCCCCCCCTCTGTCACCTCAGCGCCCCCCCCCCTCTGTCACCTCAGCGCCCCCCCCTCTGTCACCTCAGCGCCCCCCCCCTGTCACCTCAGCGCCCCCCCCCTCTGTCACCTCAGCGCCCCCCCCCCTCTGTCACCTCAGCGCCCCCCCCCCCCTGTCACCTCAGCGCCCCCCCTTTTCACCTCAGCGCCCCCCCCCCTCTGTCACCTCAGCGCCCCCCCCCCTCTGTCACCTCAAGCGCCCCCCCCTCTATCACCTCAGCGCCCCCCCTCTGTCACCTCAGCGCCCCCCCCCTCTGTCACCTCAGCGCCCCCCCCTGTCACCTCAGCGCCCCCCCCTCTGTCACCTCAGCGCCCCCCCTCTATCACCTCAGCGCCCCCCCCTCTATCACCTCAGCCCCCCCTCTGTCACCTCAGCGCCCCCCCCTCTGTCACCTCAGCGCCCCCCCCTCTGTCACCTCAGCGCCCCCCCCTGTCACCTCAGCGCCCCCCCCTCTGTCACCTCAGCGCCCCCCCCTCTATCACCTCAGCGCCCCCCCCCCTCTGTCACCTCAGCGCCCCCCCCTGTCACCTCAGCGCCCCCCCCCTCTGTCACCTCAGCGCCCCCCCCCTCTATCACCTCAGCGCCCCCCCTCTATCACCTCAGCCCCCCCCCTCTGTCACCTCAGCGCCCCCCCCCTGTCACCTCCAGCGCCCCCCCCTCTATCACCTCAGCCCCCCCCCTCTGTCACCTCAGCGCCCCCCCCTGTCACCTCAGCGCCCCCCCCCCTGTCACCTCAGCGCCCCCCCCTCTATCACCTCAGCGCCCCCCCCTCTGTCACCTCAGCGCCCCCCCCCTCTGTCACCTCAGCGCCCCCCCCTGTCACCTCAGCGCCCCCCCCCATGTCACCTCAGCGCCCCCCCCTCTGTCACCTCAGCGCCCCCCCCATGTCACCTCAGCGCCCCCCCTCTATCACCTCAGCACCCCCCCCCTCTGTCACCTCAGCGCCCCCCCCCTCTGTCACCTCAGCGCCCCCCCCTCTGTCACCTCAGCGCCCCCCCCTCTGTCACCTCAGCGCCCCCCCCCCCTCTGTCACCTCAGCGCCCCCCCCCCTCTGTCACCTCAGCGCCCCCCCCCCTCCTGTCACCTCAGCGCCCCCCCCCTCTGTCACCTCAGCGCCCCCCCCTCTATCACCTCAGCGCCCCCCCCTCTGTCACCTCAGCGCCCCCCCCCTCTGTCACCTCAGCGCCCCCCCCTCTGTCACCTCAGCGCCCCCCCCTCTGTCACCTCAGCGCCCCCCCCCCTCTGTCACCTCAGCGCCCCCCCCCTCTGTCACCTCAGCGCCCCCCCCCCTCTGTCACCTCAGCGCCCCCCCCTCTGTCACCTCAGCGCCCCCCTGTCACCTCAGCGCCCCCCCCCTCTATCACCTCAGCGCCCCCCCCCTCTGTCACCTCAGCGCCCCCCCCCTCTGTCACCTCAGCGCCCCCCCCCTCTGTCACCTCAGCGCCCCCCCCCCTCTGTCACCTCAGCGCCCCCCCCTCTGTCACCTCAGCGCCCCCCCCCCTCTGTCACCTCAGCGCCCCCCCTCTGTCACCTCAGCGCCCCCCCTGTCACCTCAGCGCCCCCCCTCTGTCACCTCAGCGCCCCCCCCTCTATCACCTCAGCGCCCCCCCCCCTCTGTCACCTCAGCGCCCCCCCCCCCTCTGTCACCTCAGCGCCCCCCCCCCTCTGTCACCTCAGCGCCCCCCCCCCTCTGTCACCTCAGCGCCCCCCCCTCTGTCACCTCAGCGCCCCCCCCCTGTCACCTCAGCGCCCCCCCCTCTGTCACCTCAGCGCCCCCCCCCTCTGTCACCTCAGCGCCCCCCCTGTCACCTCAGCGCCCACCCCCCTCTGTCACCTCAGCGCCCCCCCCTCTATCACCTCAGCGCCCCCCCCCCTCTGTCACCTCAGCGCCCCCCCCCCTCTATCACCTCAGCGCCCCCCCCCTCTGTCACCTCAGCGCCCCCCCCTCTGTCACCTCAGCGCCCCCCTCTGTCACCTCAGCGCCCCCCCCCTGTCACCTCAGCGCCCCCCCCCCTCTATCACCTCAGCGCCCCCCCCCCCCTCTATCACCTCAGCGCCCCCCCCTCTGTCACCTCAGCGCCCCCCCCCTCTGTCACCTCAGCGCCCCCCCCTCTGTCACCTCAGCGCCCCCCTGTCACCTCAGCGCCCACCCCCCTCTGTCACCTCAGCGCCCCCCCTCTATCACCTCAGCGCCCCCCCCCCTCTGTCACCTCAGCGCCCCCCCCTCTGTCACCTCAGCGCCCCCCCCTCTGTCACCTCAGCGCCCCCCCTCTGTCACCTCAGCGCCCCCCCCCTGTCACCTCAGCGCCCCCCCCCTCTATCACCTCAGCGCCCCCCCCTCTATCACCTCAGCGCCCCCCCCTCTGTCACCTCAGCGCCCCCCCTCTGTCACCTCAGCGCCCCCCCTCTGTCACCTCAGCGCCCCCCCCCCTCTGTCACCTCAGCGCCCCCCTCTGTCACCTCAGCGCCCCCCCCCCTCTGTCACCTCAGCGCCCCCCCCTCTGTCACCTCAGCGCCCCCCCTCTGTCACCTCAGCGCCCCTCCCCCTGTCACCTCAGCCCCCCCCCTCTATCACCTCAGCGCCCCCCCCCTCTGTCACCTCAGCGCCCCCCCCTCTGTCACCTCAGCGCCCCCCCCTCTGTCACCTCAGCGCCCCCCCTGTCACCTCAGCGCCCCCCCCTCTGTCACCTCAGCGCCCCCCCCTCTGTCACCTCAGCGCCCCCCCCCTGTCACCTCAGCGCCCCCCCCTCTGTCACCTCAGCGCCCCCCCCTGTCACCTCAGCGCCCCCCCCTCTGTCACCTCAGCGCCCCCCCCCTCTGTCAC
This sequence comes from Engystomops pustulosus, assembly GCF_040894005.1. Classification (NCBI taxonomy): domain Eukaryota; kingdom Metazoa; phylum Chordata; class Amphibia; order Anura; family Leptodactylidae; genus Engystomops; species Engystomops pustulosus. Next base: position 218,872 of record NW_027285020.1, on the reverse strand, counting down.
CTCAGCGCCCCCCCTCTGTCACCTCAGCGCCCCCCCCTCTGTCACCTCAGCGCCCCCCCCCTCTGTCACCTCAGCGCCCCCCCCCTCTGTCACCTCAGCGCCCCCCCTCTGTCACCTCAGCGCCCCCCCCTCTGTCACCTCAGCGCCCCCCCTCTTTCACCTCAGCGCCCCCCCCCTCTGTCACCTCAGCGTCCCCCCCTCTGTCACCTCAGCGCCCCCCCCTCTGTCACCTCAGCGCCCCCCCCTCTGTCACCTCAGCGCCCCCCCCTCTGTCACCTCAGCGCCCCCCCCTCTGTCACCTCAGCCCCCCCCCTCTGTCACCTCAGCGCCCCCCCCCTCTGTCACCTCAGCGCCCCCCCCCTCTGTCACCTCAGCCGCCCCCCCCCTCTGTCGCCTCAGCGCCCCCCCTCTGTCACCTCAGCCGCCCCCTCTGTCACCTCAGCGCCCCCCCCCTCTGTCACCTCAGCGCCCCCCCCCCTCTGTCACCTCAGCGCCCCCCCCCCCTCTGTCGCCTCTTTATAGTTCCTTTTATCGTATCTTTGCGCCTCTGTTTAGACTGTAGATACAGATAATAAAGTCCATTTACTGGTCCAGCACCTGAAGGTCAGACATGGGGGGCAGCGGGGGTGAGGGGAGATAATGGAGGAATCACAGGGACATCAGCCGAGATACAGAGATCCACAATGTGTCCCGAATACATGGACTGACAACAGAACCACCGAGGAGATCAACAATGAGATGAACGCAACAATGTAACAGGAATGTTTACTAAACACTGAAGAAGATTCACACCTAGTGACACCTAGTGACATACACGTGTAATTACCAGCAGTCACATTGTATAGTAGTGACACCTAGTGACATACAGGTGTAATTACCGGCAGTCACATTGTATAGTAGTGACACCTAGTGACATACAGGTGTAATTACCAGCAGTCACATTGTATAGTAGTGACACCTAGTGACATACACGTGTAATTACCAGCAGTCACATTGTATAGTAGTGACACCTAGTGACATACACGTGTAATTACCAGCAGTCACATTGTATAGTAGTGACACCTAGTGACATACAGGTGTAATTACCGGCAGTCACATTGTATAGTAGTGACACCTAGTGACATACAGGTGTAATTACCAGCAGTCACATTGTATAGTAGTGACACCTAGTGACATACACGTGTAATTACCGGCAGTCACATTGTATAGTAGTGACACCTAGTGACATACAGGAGTAATTACCGGCAGTCACATTGTATAGTAGTGACACCTAGTGACATACACGTGTAATTACCAGCAGTCACATTGTATAGTAGTGACACCTAGTGACATACACGTGTAATTACCAGCAGTCACATTGTATAGTAGTGACACCTAGTGACATACACGTGTAATTACCAGCAGTCACATTGTATAGTAGTGACACCTAGTGACATACAGGTGTAATTACCGGCAGTCACATTGTATAGTAGTGACACCTAGTGACATACACGTGTAATTACCAGCAGTCACATTGTATAGTAGTGACACCTAGTGACACACAGGTGTATTTACCAGCAGTCACATTGTATAGTAGTGACACCTAGTGACATACAGGTGTAATTACCAGCAGTCACATTGTATAGTAGTGACACCTAGTGACATACAGGAGTAATTACCAGCAGTCACATTGTATAGTAGTGACACCTAGTGACATGTAAGTGTAATTACCAGCAGTCACATTGTATAGTAGTGACACCTAGTGACATACAGGAGTAATTACCGGCAGTCACATTGTATAGTAGTGACACCTAGTGACATACAGGAGTAATTACCAGCAGTCACATTGTATAATAGTGACACCTAGTGACATACACGTGTAATTACCAGCAGTCACATTGTATAGTAGTGACACCTAGTGACATACAGGTGTAATTACCAGCAGTCACATTGTATAGTAGTGACACCTAGAGACATACAGGAGTAATTACCAGCAGTCACATTGTATAGTAGTGACACCTAGTGACATACAGGTGTAATTACCGGCAGTCACATTGTATAGTAGTGACACCTAGTGACATACAGGTGTAATTACCAGCAGTCACATTGTATAGTAGTGACACCTAGTGACACACAGGTGTAATTACCAGCAGTCACATTGTATAGTAGTGACACCTAGTGACATACAGGTGTAATTACCGGCAGTCACATTGTATAGTAGTGACACCTAGTGACATACAGGTGTAATTACCGGCAGTCACATTGTATAGTAGTGACACCTAGTGACATACAGGTGTAATTACCGGCAGTCACATTGTATAGTAGTGACACCTAGTGACATACAGGAGTAATTACCAGCAGTCACATTGTATAGTAGTGACACCTAGTGACACACAGGTGTAATTACCAGCAGTCACATTGTATAGTAGTGACACCTAGTGACACACAGGTGTAATTACCGGCAGTCACATTGTATAGTAGTGACACCTAGTGACATACACGTGTAATTACCGGCAGTCACATTGTATAGTAGTGACACCTAGTGACATACAGGTGTAATTACCAGCAGTCACATTGTATAGTAGTGACACCTAGTGACATACAGGTGTAATTACCAGCAGTCACATTGTATAGTAGTGACACCTAGTGACATACACGTGTAATTACCAGCAGTCACATTGTATAGTAGTGACACCTAGTGACATACAGGTGTAATTACCAGCAGTCACATTGTATAGTAGTGACACCTAGTGACATACAGGAGTAATTACCAGCAGTCACATTGTATAGTAGTGACACCTAGTGACATACAGGTGTAATTACCAGCAGTCACATTGTATAGTAGTGACACCTAGTGACATACAGGAGTAACTACCGGCAGTCACATTGTATAGTAGTGACAACTAGTGACATACAGGTGTAATTACCAGCAGTCACATTGTATAGTAGTGACACCTAGTGACATACAGGTGTAATTACCAGCAGTCACATTGTATAGTAGTGACACCTAGTGACATACAGGTGTAATTACCAGCAGTCACATTGTATAGTAGTGACACCTAGTGACATACACGTGTAATTACCGGCAGTCACATTGTATAGTAGTGACACCTAGTGACATACAGGTGTAATTACCGGCAGTCACATTGTATAGTAGTGACACCTAGTGACATACAGGTGTAATTACCAGCAGTCACATTGTATAGTAGTGACACCTAGAGACATCCAGGAGTAATTACCAGCAGTCACATTGTATAGCAGTGACACCTAGTGACATACAGGTGTAATTACCAGCAGTCACATTGTATAGTAGTGACACCTAGTGACATACAGGTGTAATTACCAGCAGTCACATTGTATAGTAGTGACACCTAGTGACATACAGGTGTAATTACCAGCAGTCACATTGTATAGTAGTGACACCTAGTGACATACAGGTGTAATTACCGGCAGTCACATTGTATAGTAGTGACACCTAGTGACATACAGGAGTAATTACCAGCAGTCACATTGTATAGTAGTGACACCTAGTGACATACAGGAGAAATTACCAGCAGTCACATTGTATAGTAGTGACACCTAGTGACATACAGGTGTAATTACCGGCAGTCACATTGTATAGTAGTGACACCTAGTGACATACAGGAGTAATTACCAGCAGTCACATTGTATAGTAGTGACACCTAGTGACATACAGGAGTAATTACCAGCAGTCACATTGTATAGTAGTGACACCTAGTGACATACACGTGTAATTACCAGCAGTCACATTGTATAGTAGTGACACCTAGTGACATACAGGTGTAATTACCAGCAGTCACATTGTATAGTAGTGACACCTAGTGACATACACGTGTAATTACCAGCAGTCACATTGTATAGTAGTGACACCTAGTGACATACAGGAGTAATTACCAGCAGTCACATTGTATAGTAGTGACACCTAGTGACACACACGTGTAATTAACTGCAGTCACATTGTATAGTAGTGACACCTAGTGACATACAGGAGTAATTACCAGCAGTCACATTGTATAGTAGTGACACCTAGTGACATACAGGTGTAATTACCGGCAGTCACATTGTATAGTAGTGACACCTAGTGACACACAGGTGTAATTACCAGCAGTCACATTGTAAAGTAGTGACACCTAGTGACATACAGGTGTAATTACCAGCAGTCACATTGTATAGTAGTGACACCTAGAGACATACACGTGTAATTACCAGCAGTCACATTGTATAGTAGTGACACCTAGAGACATCCAGGAGTAATTACCAGCAGTCACATTGTATAGTAGTGACACCTAGTGACATACAGGTGTAATTACCGGCAGTCACATTGTATAGTAGTGACACCTAGTGACATCCAGGAGTAATTACCGGCAGTCACATTGTATAGTAGTGACACCTAGTGACATACAGGTGTAATTACCAGCAGTCACATTGTATAGTAGTGACACCTAGTGACATACAGGAGTAATTACCGGCAGTCACATTGTATAGTAGTGACACCTAGTGACATACAGGTGTAATTACCAGCAGTCACATTGTATAGTAGTGACACCTAGTGACATACAGGAGTAATTACCGGCAGTCACATTGTATAGTAGTGACACCTAGTGACATACAGGTGTAATTACCAGCAGTCACATTGTATAGTAGTGACACCTAGTGACATACAGGAGTAATTACCAGCAGTCACATTGTATAGTAGTGACACCTAGTGACATACAGGTGTAATTACCAGCAGTCACATTGTATAGTAGTGACACCTAGTGACATACAAGTGTAATTACCAGCAGTCACATTGTATAGTAGTGACACCTAGTGACATACAGGTGTAATTACCAGCAGTCACATTGTATAGTAGTGACACCTAGTGACATACAGGAGTAATTACCAGTAGTCACGTTGTATAGTAGTGACACCTAGTGACATACAGGAGAAATTACCAGCAGTCACATTGTATAGTAGTGACACCTAGTGACATACAGGTGTAATTACCAGCAGTCACATTGTATAGTAGTGACACCTAGTGACATACAGGAGTAATTACCAGCAGTCACATTGTATAGTAGTGACACCTAGTGACATACAGGTGTAATTACCAGCAGTCACATTGTATAGTAGTGACACCTAGTGACATACAGGTGTAATTACCAGCAGTCACATTGTATAGTAGTGACACCTAGTGACATACAGGTGTAATTACCAGCAGTCACATTGTATAGTAGTGACACCTAGTGACATACAGGAGTAATTACCGGCAGTCACATTGTATAGTAGTGACACCTAGTGACATACAGGAGAAATTACCAGCAGTCACATTGTATAGTAGTGACACCTAGTGACATACAGGTGTAATTACCAGCAGTCACATTGTATAGTAGTGACACCTAGTGACATACAGGTGTAATTACCGGCAGTCACATTGTATAGTAGTGACACCTAGTGACATACACGTGTAATTACCTGCAGTCACATTGTATAGTAGTGACACCTAGTGACATACAGGAGTAATTACCGGCAGTCACATTGTATAGTAGTGACACCTAGTGACATACACGTGTAATTACCAGCAGTCACATTGTATAGTAGTGACACCTAGTGACATACACGTGTAATTACCTGCAGTCACATTGTATAGTAGTGACACCTAGTGACATACAGGAGTAATTACCGGCAGTCACATTGTATAGTAGTGACACCTAGTGACATACAGGTGTAATTACCAGCAGTCACATTGTATAGTAGTGACACCTAGTGACATACACGTGTAATTACCAGCAGTCACATTGTATAGTAGTGACACCTAGTGACATACAGGAGTAATTACCAGCAGTCACATTGTATAGTAGTGACACCTAGTGACACACAGGTGTAATTACCGGCAGTCACATTGTATAGTAGTGACACCTAGAGACATCCAGGAGTAATTACCAGCAGTCACATTGTATAGTAGTGACACCTAGTGACATACAGGTGTAATTACCGGCAGTCACATTGTATAGTAGTGACACCTAGTGACATACAGGAGTAATTACCGGCAGTCACATTGTATAGTAGTGACACCTAGTGACATACAGGTGTAATTACCAGCAGTCACATTGTATAGTAGTGACACCTAGTGACATACAGGTGTAATTACCAGCAGTCACATTGTATAGTAGTGACACCTAGTGACATACAGGAGTAATTACCAGCAGTCACATTGTATAGTAGTGACACCTAGTGACATACACGTGTAATTACCGGCAGTCACATTGTATAGTAGTGACACCTAGTGACATACAGGTGTAATTACCGGCAGTCACATTGTATAGTAGTGACACCTAGTGACATACAGGAGTAATTACCGGCAGTCACATTGTATAGTAGTGACACCTAGTGACATACAGGAGTAATTACCAGCAGTCACATTGTATAGTAGTGACACCTAGTGACATACAGGTGTAATTACCAGCAGTCACATTGTATAGTAGTGACACCTAGTGACATACAGGTGTAATTACCAGCAGTCACATTGTATAGTAGTGACACCTAGTGACATACACGTGTAATTACCAGCAGTCACATTGTATAGTAGTGACACCTAGTGACATACAGGTGTAATTACCAGCAGTCACATTGTATAGTAGTGACACCTAGTGACATGTAAGTGTAATTACCAGCAGTCACATTGTATAGTAGTGACACCTAGTGACATACAGGTGTAATTACCGGCAGTCACATTGTATAGTAGTGACACCTAGTGACATACACGTGTAATTACCAGCAGTCACATTGTATAGTAGTGACACCTAGTGACATACAGGTGTAATTACCGGCAGTCACATTGTATAGTAGTGACACCTAGTGACATACAGGTGTAATTACCAGCAGTCACATTGTATAGTAGTGACACCTAGTGACATGTAAGTGTAATTACCAGCAGTCACATTGTATAGTAGTGACACCTAGTGACATACAGGAGTAATTACCAGCAGTCACATTGTATAGTAGTGACACCTAGTGACATACAGGAGTAATTACCAGCAGTCACATTGTATAGTAGTGACACCTAGTGACATACAGGAGAAATTACCAGCAGTCACATTGTATAGTAGTGACACCTAGTGACATACACGTGTAATTACCAGCAGTCATATTGTATAGTAGTGACACCTAGTGACATACAGGTGTAATTACCGGCAGTCACATTGTATAGTAGTGACACCTAGTGACATACAGGTGTAATTACCAGCAGTCACATTGTATAGTAGTGACACCTAGTGACATACAGGAGTAATTACCAGCAGTCACATTGTATAGTAGTGACACCTAGTGACATACAGGAGTAATTACCAGCAGTCACATTGTATAGTAGTGACACCTAGTGACATACAGGAGTAATTACCAGCAGTCACATTGTATAGTAGTGACACCTAGTGACATACAGGTGTAATTACCAGCAGTCACATTGTATAGTAGTGACACCTAGTGACATACAGGAGTAATTACCAGCAGTCACATTGTATAGTAGTGACACCTAGTGACATACACGTGTAATTACCTGCAGTCACATTGTATAGTAGTGACACCTAGTGACATACAGGTGTAATTACCAGCAGTCACATTGTATAGTAGTGACACCTAGTGACATACAGGTGTAATTACCAGCAGTCACATTGTATAGTAGTGACACCTAGTGACATACAGGTGTAATTACCAGCAGTCACATTGTATAGTAGTGACACCTAGTGACATACAGGTGTAATTACCAGCAGTCACATTGTATAGTAGTGACACCTAGTGACATACAGGTGTAATTACCAGCAGTCACATTGTATAGTAGTGACACCTAGTGACATACACGTGTAATTAACAGCAGTCACATTGTATAGTAGTGACACCTAGTGACATACAGGAGTAATTACCAGCAGTCACATTGTATAGTAGTGACACCTAGTGACATACACGTGTAATTACCAGCAGTCACATTGTATAGTAGTGACACCTAGTGACATACAGGTGTAATTACCAGCAGTCACATTGTATAGTAGTGACACCTAGTGACATACAGGAGTAATTACCAGCAGTCACATTGTATAGTAGTGACACCTAGTGACATACAGGAGTAATTACCAGCAGTCACATTGTATAGTAGTGACACCTAGTGACATACACGTGTAATTACCAGCAGTCACATTGTATAGTAGTGACACCTAGTGACATACAGGTGTAATTACCGGCAGTCACATTGTATAGTAGTGACACCTAGTGACATACAGGTGTAATTACCAGCAGTCACATTGTATAGTAGTGACACCTAGTGACATACAGGTGTAATTACCAGCAGTCACATTGTATAGTAGTGACACCTAGTGACATACACGTGTAATTACCAGCAGTCACATTGTATAGTAGTGACACCTAGTGACATACAGGTGTAATTACCGGCAGTCACATTGTATAGTAGTGACACCTAGTGACATACACGTGTAATTACCAGCAGTCACATTGTATAGTAGTGACACCTAGTGACATACAGGAGTAATTACCAGCAGTCACATTGTATAGTAGTGACACCTAGTGACATACAGGAGTAATTACCAGCAGTCACATTGTATAGTAGTGACACCTAGTGACATACAGGTGTAATTACCAGCAGTCACATTGTATAGTAGTGACACCTAGTGACATACAGGTGTAATTACCGGCAGTCACATTGTATAGTAGTGACACCTAGTGACATACAGGTGTAATTACCAGCAGTCACATTGTATAGTAGTGACACCTAGTGACATACAGGTGTAATTACCGGCAGTCACATTGTATAGTAGTGACACCTAGTGACATACAGGAGAAATTACCAGCAGTCACATTGTATAGTAGTGACACCTAGTGACATACACGTGTAATTACCTGCAGTCACATTGTATAGTAGTGACACCTAGTGACATACAGGAGTAATTACCAGCAGTCACATTGTATAGTAGTGACACCTAGTGACATACAGGTGTAATTACCGGCAGTCACATTGTATAGTAGTGACACCTAGTGACATACAGGAGTAATTACCGGCAGTCACATTGTATAGTAGTGACACCTAGTGACATACAGGAGTAATTACCGGCAGTCACATTGTATAGTAGTGACACCTAGTGACATACAGGAGTAATTACCGGCAGTCACATTGTATAGTAGTGACACCTAGTGACATACAGGTGTAATTACCAGCAGTCACATTGTATAGTAGTGACACCTAGTGACATACAGGAGTAATTACCAGCAGTCACATTGTATAGTAGTGACACCTAATGACATACAGGTGTAATTACCGGCAGTCACATTGTATAGTAGTGACACCTAGTGACATACAGGTGTAATTACCAGCAGTCACATTGTATAGTAGTGACACCTAGTGACATACACGTGTAATTACCAGCAGTCACATTGTATAGTAGTGACACCTAATGACATACAGGTGTAATTACCGGCAGTCACATTGTATAGTAGTGACACCTAGTGACATACAGGTGTAATTACCAGCAGTCACATTGTATAGTAGTGACACCTAGTGACATACAGCTGTAATTACCAGCAGTCACATTGTATAGTAGTGACACCTAGTGACATACACGTGTAATTACCAGCAGTCACATTGTATAGTAGTGACACCTAGTGACATACAGGAGTAATTACCAGCAGTCACATTGTATAGTAGTGACACCTAGTGACATACAGGAGTAATTACCGGCAGTCACATTGTATAGTAGTGACACCTAGTGACACACAGGTGTAATTACCGGCAGTCACATTGTATAGTAGTGACACCTAGAGACATCCAGGAGTAATTACCAGCAGTCACATTGTATAGTAGTGACACCTAGTGACATACAGGTGTAATTACCGGCAGTCACATTGTATAGTAGTGACACCTAGTGACATACAGGAGTAATTACCGGCAGTCACATTGTATAGTTAGTGACACCTAGTGACATACAGGTGTAATTACCAGCAGTCACATTGTATAGTAGTGACACCTAGTGACATACAGGAGTAATTACCGGCAGTCACATTGTATAGTAGTGACACCTAGTGACATACAGGTGTAATTACCAGCAGTCACATTGTATAGTAGTGACACCTAGTGACATACAGGAGTAATTACCAGCAGTCACATTGTATAGTAGTGACACCTAGTGACATACAGGAGAAATTACCAGCAGTCACATTGTATAGTAGTGACACCTAGTGACATACACGTGTAATTACCAGCAGTCACATTGTATAGTAGTGACACCTAGTGACATACAGGTGTAATTACCGGCAGTCACATTGTATAGTAGTGACACCTAGTGACATACAGGTGTAATTACCGGCAGTCACATTGTATAGTAGTGACACCTAGTGACATACAGGAGAAATTACCAGCAGTCACATTGTATAGTAGTGACACCTAGTGACATACAGGAGTAATTACCAGCAGTCACATTGTATAGTAGTGACACCTAGTGACATACACGTGTAATTACCAGCAGTCACATTGTATAGTAGTGACACCTAGTGACATACAGGTGTAATTACCAGCAGTCACATTGTATAGTAGTGACACCTAGTGACATACACGTGTAATTACCTGCAGTCACATTGTATAGTAGTGACACCTAGTGACATACAGGAGTAATTACCGGCAGTCACATTGTATAGTAGTGACACCTAGTGACATACAGGAGTAATTACCGGCAGTCACATTGTATAGTAGTGACACCTAGTGACATACAGGAGTAATTACCGGCAGTCACATTGTATAGTAGTGACACCTAGTGACATACAGGTGTAATTACCGGCAGTCACATTGTATAGTAGTGACACCTAGTGACATACAGGAGTAATTACCGGCAGTCACATTGTATAGTAGTGACACCTAGTGACATACAGGTGTAATTACCAGCAGTCACATTGTATAGTAGTGACACCTAGTGACATACAGGTGTAATTACCAGCAGTCACATTGTATAGTAGTGACACCTAGTGACATACAGGAGTAATTACCGGCAGTCACATTGTATAGTAGTGACACCTAGTGACATACAGGTGTAATTACCAGCAGTCACATTGTATAGTAGTGACACCTAGTGACATACAGGAGTAATTACCAGCAGTCACATTGTATAGTAGTGACACCTAGTGACATACAGGAGTAATTACCAGCAGTCACATTGTATAGTAGTGACACCTAGTGACATACAGGAGTAATTACCAGCAGTCACATTGTATAGTAGTGACACCTAGTGACACACAGGTGTAATTACCAGCAGTCACATTGTATAGTAGTGACACCTAGTGACATACAGGAGTAATTACCAGCAGTCACATTGTATAGTAGTGACACCTAGTGACATACAGGTGTAATTACCAGCAGTCACATTGTATAGTAGTGACACCTAGTGACATACAGGTGTAATTACCAGCAGTCACATTGTATAGTAGTGACACCTAGCGACATACAGGTGTAATTACCAGCAGTCACATTGTATAGTAGTGACACCTAGTGACATACAGGAGTAATTACCAGCAGTCACATTGTATAGTAGTGACACCTAGCGACATACAGGTGTAATTACCAGCAGTCACATTGTATAGTAGTGACACCTAGTGACATACAGGTGTAATTACCGGCAGTCACATTGTATAGTAGTGACACCTAGTGACATACAGGAGAAATTACCAGCAGTCACATTGTATAGTAGTGACACCTAGTGACATACAGGTGTAATTACCAGCAGTCACATTGTATAGTAGTGACACCTAGTGACATACACGGTGTAATTACCAGCAGTCACATTGTATAGTAGTGACACCTAGTGACATACAGGAGAAATTACCAGCAGTCACATTGTATAGTAGTGACACCTAGTGACATACACGTGTAATTACCTGCAGTCACATTGTATAGTAAGTGACACCTAGTGACATACAGGTGTAATTACCAGCAGTCACATTGTATAGTAGTGACACCTAGTGACACACAGGTGTAATTACCAGCAGTCACATTGTATAGTAGTGACACCTAGTGACATACAGGTGTAATTACCAGCAGTCACACTGTATAGTAGTGACACCTAGTGACATACAGGTGTAATTACCAGCAGTCACATTGTATAGTAGTGACACCTAGTGACATACAGGTGTAATTACCAGCAGTCACATTGTATAGTAGTGACACCTAGTGACATACAGGTGTAATTACCAGCAGTCACATTGTATAGTAGTGACACCTAGTGACATACAGGTGTAATTACCAGCAGTCACATTGTATAGTAGTGACACCTAGTGACATACAGGTGTAATTACCGGCAGTCACATTGTATAGTAGTGACACCTAGTGACATACAGGAGTAATTACCGGCAGTCACATTGTATAGTAGTGACACCTAGTGACATACAGGTGTAATTACCGCAGTCACATTGTATAGTAGTGACACCTAGTGACATACAGGTGTAATTACCAGCAGTCACATTGTATAGTAGTGACACCTAGTGACATACAGGTGTAATTACCGGCAGTCACATTGTATAGTAGTGACACCTAGTGACATACAGGAGTAATTACCAGCAGTCACATTGTATAGTAGTGACACCTAGTGACATACAGGTGTAATTACCAGCAGTCACATTGTATAGTAGTGACACCTAGTGACATACAGGTGTAATTACCAGCAGTCACATTGTATAGTAGTGACACCTAGTGACATACACGCTGTAATTACCGGCAGTCACATTGTATAGTAGTGACACCTAGTGACATACAGGTGTAATTACCGGCAGTCACATTGTATAGTAGTGACACCAAGTGACATACAGGTGTAATTACCAGCAGTCACATTGTATAGTAGTGACACCTAGTGACATACAGGTGTAATTACCGGCAGTCACATTGTATAGTAGTGACACCTAGTGACATACACGTGTAATTACCAGCAGTCATATTGTATAGTAGTGACACCTAGTGACATACAGGTGTAATTACCGGCAGTCACATTGTATAGTAGTGACACCTAGAGACATACAGGAGTAATTACCAGCAGTCACATTGTATAGTAGTGACACCTAGTGACACACAGGTGTAATTACCAGCAGTCACATTGTATAGTAGTGACACCTAGTGACATACAGGTGTAATTACCGGCAGTCACATTGTATAGTAGTGACACCTAGTGACATACAGGTGTAATTACCAGCAGTCACATTGTATAGTAGTGACACCTAGTGACATACACGTGTAATTACCAGCAGTCACATTGTATAGTAGTGACACCTAGTGACATACAGGAGTAATTACCAGCAGTCACATTGTATAGTAGTGACACCTAGTGACATACAGGTGTAATTACCGGCAGTCACATTGTATAGTAGTGACACCTAGTGACATACAGGAGTAATTACCAGCAGTCACATTGTATAGTAGTGACACCTAGTGACATACAGGTGTAATTACCAGCAGTCACATTGTATAGTAGTGACACCTAGAGACATACAGGAGTAATTACCAGCAGTCACATTGTATAGTAGTGACACCTAGTGACATACACGTGTAATTACCAGCAGTCACATTGTATAGTAGTGACACCTAGTGACATACAGGTGTAATTACCGGCAGTCACATTGTATAGTAGTGACACCTAGTGACATACGGGAGTAATTACCAGCAGTCACATTGTATAGTAGTGACACCTAGTGACATACAGGTGTAATTACCGGCAGTCACATTGTATAGTAGTGACACCTAGTGACATACAGGAGTAATTACCGGCAGTCACATTGTATAGTAGTGACACCTAGTGACATACACGTGTAATTACCAGCAGTCACATTGTATAGTAGTGACACCTAGTGACATACACGTGTAATTACCAGCAGTCACATTGTATAGTAGTGACACCTAGTGACATACAGGTGTAATTACCGGCAGTCACATTGTATAGTAGTGACACCTAGTGACATACAGGTGTAATTACCGGCAGTCACATTGTATAGTAGTGACACCTAGTGACATACAGGTGTAATTACCAGCAGTCACATTGTATAGTAGTGACACCTAGTGACACACAGGTGTAATTACCGGCAGTCACATTGTATAGTAGTGACACCTAGTGACATACAGGTGTAATTACCAGCAGTCACATTGTATAGTAGTGACACCTAGTGACATACAGGTGTAATTACCAGCAGTCACATTGTATAGTAGTGACACCTAGTGACATACAGGTGTAATTACCAGCAGTCACATTGTATAGTAGTGACACCTAGTGACATACAGGTGTAATTACCAGCAGTCACATTGTATAGTAGTGACACCTAGTGACATACAGGAGTAATTACCAGCAGTCACATTGTATAGTAGTGACACCTAGTGACATACACGTGTAATTACCAGCAGTCACATTGTATAGTAGTGACACCTAGTGACATACACGTGTAATTACCAGCAGTCACATTGTATAGTAGTGACACCTAGTGACATACAGGTGTAATTACCAGCAGTCACATTGTATAGTAGTGACACCTAGTGACACACAGGAGTAATTACCAGCAGTCACATTGTATAGTAGTGACACCTAGTGACATACAGGTGTAATTACCAGCAGTCACATTGTATAGTAGTGACACCTAGTGACATACAGGTGTAATTACCGGCAGTCACATTGTATAGTAGTGACACCTAGTGACACACAGGAGTAATTACCAGCAGTCACATTGTATAGTAGTGACACCTAGTGACACACAGGTGTAATTACCAGCAGTCACATTGTATAGTAGTGACACCTAGTGACATACAGGTGTAATTACCAGCAGTCACATTGTATAGTAGTGACACCTAGTGACATACAGGTGTAATTACCAGCAGTCACATTGTATAGTAGTGACACCTAGTGACATACAGGTGTAAATACCAGCAGTCACATTGTATAGTAGTGACACCTAGTGACACACAGGAGTAATTACCAGCAGTCACATTGTATAGTAGTGACACCTAGTGACATACAGGTGTAATTACCAGCAGTCACATTGTATAGTAGTGACACCTAGTGACATACAGGTGTAATTACCGGCAGTCACATTGTATAGTAGTGACACCTAGTGACACACAGGAGTAATTACCAGCAGTCACATTGTATAGTAGTGACACCTAGTGACACACAGGTGTAATTACCAGCAGTCACATTGTATAGTAGTGACACCTAGTGACATACAGGAGTAATTACCAGCAGTCACATTGTATAGTAGTGACACCTAGTGACATACAGGAGTAATTACCAGCAGTCACATTGTATAGTAGTGACACCTAGTGACATACAGGTGTAATTACCAGTTGTCACATTGTATAGTAGTGACACCTAGTGACATACAGGAGTAATTACCAGCAGTCACATTGTATAGTAGTGACACCTAGTGACATACAGGTGTAATTACCAGCAGTCACATTGTATAGTAGTGACACCTAGTGACATACAGGAGTAATTACCGGCAGTCACATTGTATAGTAGTGACACCTAGTGACATACACGTGTATTTACCAGCAGTCACATTGTATAGTAGTGACACCTAGTGACATACACGTGTAATTACCAGCAGTCACATTGTATAGTAGTGACACCTAGTGACATACAGGTGTAATTACCAGCAGTCACATTGTATAGTAGTGACACCTAGTGACATACAGGAGTAATTACCAGCAGTCACATTGTATAGTAGTGACACCTAGTGACATACACGTGTAATTACCAGCAGTCACATTGTATAGTAGTGACACCTAGTGACATACAGGTGTAATTACCAGCAGTCACATTGTATAGTAGTGACACCTAGTGACATACAGGAGTAATTACCAGCAGTCACATTGTATAGTAGTGACACCTAGTGACATACACGTGTAATTACCAGCAGTCACATTGTATAGTAGTGACACCTAGTGACATACAGGTGTAATTACCAGCAGTCACATTGTATAGTAGTGACACCTAGTGACATACAGGTGTAATTACCAGCAGTCACATTGTATAGTAGTGACACCTAGTGACATACAGGAGTAATTACCGGCAGTCACATTGTATAGTAGTGACACCTAGTGACATACAGGAGTAATTACCAGCAGTCACATTGTATAGTAGTGACACCTAGTGACATACAGGTGTAATTACCAGCAGTCACATTGTATAGTAGTGACACCTAGTGACATACACGTGTAATTACCAGCAGTCACATTGTATAGTAGTGACACCTAGTGACATACAGGTGTAATTACCAGCAGTCACATTGTATAGTAGTGACACCTAGTGACATATAAGTGTAATTACCAGCAGTCACATTGTATAGTAGTGACACCTAGTGACATACAGGTGTAATTACCAGCCGTCACATTGTATAGTAGTGACACCTAGTGACATACAGGAGTAATTACCAGCAGTCACATTGTATAGTAGTGACACCTAGTGACATACACGTGTAATTACCAGCAGTCACATTGTATAGTAGTGACACCTAGTGACATACACGTGTAATTACCAGCAGTCACATTGTATAGTAGTGACACCTAGTGACATACAGGTGTAATTACCAGCAGTCACATTGTATAGTAGTGACACCTAGTGACATACAGGAGTAATTACCGGCAGTCACATTGTATAGTAGTGACACCTAGTGACATACAGGTGTAATTACCAGCAGTCACATTGTATAGTAGTGACACCTAGTGACATACAGGTGTAATTACCAGCAGTCACATTGTATAGTAGTGACACCTAGTGACATACAGGTGTAATTACCGGCAGTCACATTGTATAGTAGTGACACCTAGTGACATACACGTGTAATTACCAGCAGTCACATTGTATAGTAGTGACACCTAGTGACATACAGGAGTAATTACCAGCAGTCACATTGTATAGTAGTGACACCTAGTGACATACAGGTGTAATTACCAGCAGTCACATTGTATAGTAGTGACACCTAGTGACACACAGGTGTAATTACCAGCAGTCACATTGTATAGTAGTGACACCTAGTGACATACAGGTGTAATTACCGGCAGTCACATTGTATAGTAGTGACACCTAGTGACATACAGGAGTAATTACCAGCAGTCACATTGTATAGTAGTGACACCTAGTGACATACAGGTGTAATTACCGGCAGTCACATTGTATAGTAGTGACACCTAGTGACATACAGGTGTAATTACCAGCAGTCACATTGTATAGCAGTGACACCTAGTGACATACAGGTGTAATTACCGGCAGTCACATTGTATAATAGTGACACCTAGTGACATACAGGAGTAATTACCAGCAGTCACATTGTATAGTAGTGACACCTAGTGACATACAGGTGTAATTACCAGCAGTCACATTGTATAGTAGTGACACCTAGTGACATACAGGTGTAATTACCAGTTGTCACATTGTATAGTAGTGACACCTAGTGACATACAGGAGTAATTACCAGCAGTCACATTGTATAGTAGTGACACCTAGTGACATACAGGAGTAATTACCAGCAGTCACATTGTATAGTACTGACACCTAGTGACATACAGGTCTAATTACCAGCAGTCACATTGTATAGTAGTGACACCTAGTGACATACAGGTGTAATTACCAGCAGTCACATTGTATAGTAGTGACACCTAGTGACATACAGGTGTAATTACCAGCAGTCACATTGTATAGTAGTGACACCTAGTGACATACACGTGTAATTACCAGCAGTCACATTGTATAGTAGTGACACCTAGTGACATACAGGTGTAATTACCAGCAGTCACATTGTATAGTAGTGACACCTAGTGACATATAAGTGTAATTACCAGCAGTCACATTGTATAGTAGTGACACCTAGTGACATACAGGTGTAATTACCAGCCGTCACATTGTATAGTAGTGACACCTAGTGACATACAGGAGTAATTACCAGCAGTCACATTGTATAGTAGTGACACCTAGTGACATACACGTGTAATTACCAGCAGTCACATTGTATAGTAGTGACACCTAGTGACATACAGGTGTAATTACCAGCAGTGACATTGTATAGTAGTGACACCTAGTGACATACACGTGTAATTACCAGCAGTCACATTGTATAGTAGTGACACCTAGTGACATACAGGTGTAATTACCAGCAGTCACATTGTATAGTAGTGACACCTAGTGACATACAGGAGTAATTACCGGCAGTCACATTGTATAGTAGTGACACCTAGTGACATACAGGTGTAATTACCAGCAGTCACATTGTATAGTAGTGACACCTAGTGACATACAGGTGTAATTACCAGCAGTCACATTGTATAGTAGTGACACCTAGTGACATACAGGTGTAATTACCGGCAGTCACATTGTATAGTAGTGACACCTAGTGACATACACGTGTAATTACCAGCAGTCACATTGTATAGTAGTGACACCTAGTGACATACAGGAGTAATTACCAGCAGTCACATTGTATAGTAGTGACACCTAGTGACATACAGGTGTAATTACCAGCAGTCACATTGTATAGTAGTGACACCTAGTGACACACAGGTGTAATTACCAGCAGTCACATTGTATAGTAGTGACACCTAGTGACATACAGGTGTAATTACCGGCAGTCACATTGTATAGTAGTGACACCTAGTGACATACAGGAGTAATTACCAGCAGTCACATTGTATAGTAGTGACACCTAGTGACATACAGGTGTAATTACCGGCAGTCACATTGTATAGTAGTGACACCTAGTGACATACAGGTGTAATTACCAGCAGTCACATTGTATAGCAGTGACACCTAGTGACATACAGGTGTAATTACCGGCAGTCACATTGTATAATAGTGACACCTAGTGACATACAGGAGTAATTACCAGCAGTCACATTGTATAGTAGTGACACCTAGTGACATACAGGTGTAATTACCAGCAGTCACATTGTATAGTAGTGACACCTAGTGACATACAGGTGTAATTACCAGTTGTCACATTGTATAGTAGTGACACCTAGTGACATACAGGAGTAATTACCAGCAGTCACATTGTATAGTAGTGACACCTAGTGACATACAGGAGTAATTACCAGCAGTCACATTGTATAGTACTGACACCTAGTGACATACAGGTCTAATTACCAGCAGTCACATTGTATAGTACTGATACCTAGTGACATACAGGTGTAATTACCAGCAGTCACATTGTATAGTAGTGACACCTAGTGACATACAGGTGTAATTACCAGCAGTCACATTGTATAGTAGTGACACCTAGTGACATACAGGAGTAATTACCAGCAGTCACATTGTATAGTAGTGACACCTAGTGACATACAGGAGTAATTACCAGCAGTCACATTGTATAGTAGTGACACCTAGTGACATGTAAGTGTAATTACCAGCAGTCACATTGTATAGTAGTGACACCTAGTGACATACACGTGTAATTACCGGCAGTCACATTGTATAGTAGTGACACCTAGTGACATACAGGTGTAATTACCAGCAGTCACATTGTATAGTAGTGACACCTAGTGACATACAGGAGTAATTACCAGCAGTCACATTGTATAGTAGTGACACCTAGTGACATACAGGTGTAATTACCAGCAGTCACATTGTATAGTAGTGACACCTAGTGACATACAGGTGTAATTACCAGTTGTCACATTGTATAGTAGTGACACCTAGTGACATACAGGAGTAATTACCAGCAGTCACATTGTATAGTAGTGACACCTAGTGACATACAGGTGTAATTACCAGCAGTCACATTGTATAGTAGTGACACCTAGTGACATACAGGTGTAATTACCAGCAGTCACATTGTATAGTAGTGACACCTAGTGACATACAGGTGTAATTACCAGCAGTCACATTGTATAGTAGTGACACCTAGTGACATACACGTGTAATTACCAGCAGTCATATTGTATAGTAGTGACACCTAGTGACATACACGTGTATTTACCAGCAGTCACATTGTATAGTAGTGACACCTAGTGACATGTAAGTGTAATTACCAGCAGTCACATTGTATAGTAGTGACACCTAGTGACATACAGGTGTAATTACCAGCAGTCACATTGTATAGTAGTGACACCTAGTGACATGTAAGTGTAATTACCAGCAGTCACATTGTATAGTAGTGACACCTAGTGACATACAGGTGTAATTACCAGCAGTCACATTGTATAGTAGTGACACCTAGTGACATGTAAGTGTAATTACCAGAGTAAGGACAAATCTTCTACCCGGGACTGTCAACCTGCCAATAAGTACACACCTACCACTATCTATAATACCAGTATAGGAAAACATTAAACTTGGACAGCTTAAGGCAGTCCAAGTGAGGAACTATAACAAAGAAGCAGAAGCTCAGTATTAAATACAGCAATCGGATTCCAAAATGGACAATCGTCTGATATAATCGTGACATCAAGAACAATGAATAAGGGCACCATAAAGAAAAAGAGGGGTATGGGATAAGAAAACATGGGGATGTACTTGAGATTGTAAAAGTACAAAATCCTAAGCAGCCAAAAATATGGGCTATTAGGTATAAGAGACATAGATTTATGTGTAAAACCATTAACCCCCCCCCCCTAATATTTAGTGACCACAAAAAATATATATGTCTATCCAAGTACCAACGCATACACAGGAGAAGACATTCACAAATAGAAGCATAGAAGTATCCTGTAAGAGCTGGCGCCTAGACATAATGATAGGATACGCCATCACCTATCAGAACGGAGGGGAGTAACCCAGAGGTTACCCAGGGGGGGGGGGGGGGGCCATCTTAGGTTTTAAAGCAAGGATTGAGAGACGGCCACAATATACAGCCAACTGAGGTAGCCAGGTAGTAGGGGTTAAAAACGAAGCAAGCTGCTGAGAGGGAGGACTAGGAATAGTTAACAAGCACCAGAGACTTCAGGACGGTAGCGAGTAAGTGATCTATACCCAAATAGTCGAATAGGGTGGATGCTCTGTGTTATACGTGGGAGAGAGGAGAATAGGGGATAATAATCACTTGTAGAGAAAAGAGAGAAAAAGCTATTTATCTGGACGCCCTGAACACTGGGCTAATAGCGATACACAGTAATGTGTGCTCCTACCTCTCCACCCTGCCCCAATCCTAAAAATTCCCCCTCCCTTGTTGTCTTTCCTCGTCTGTGTGAGAATCAGAGTGAATGGCTGAACAGACACTGCACCCAGGTATAGGAAATAGTCTCATAAGGAGATAAAGTGATAATAATACTAATGTAATCCTCTTACAAATACTTAGAAAATAAAAGTAACATTTTAGTTAGCACAGAAAGGGTTAAATTGACTTTTTGGCATTTTTTGTTATGCATTGAAATTGAGTTAACCCGGCTACAAACAGGTTCAATTATGTGTCTGACAGTGTAACAGCAGCAGAAAGGCTCAGATCTGTATGACAGGGCTCATAGCTCAGTTACTTAAGGCTCCTGCAGAGGGTCCCAGGTTCTAATCTCAGCCTGGGCAAAACTTTATGTAATATAATTATATAAAGAGCTTGTGTCTGGGGAAGCCCTGGAGACCATATATGGACAGATGCTGATCTGGGGAATCTAGGAGATGCAGTGACCATATATGGACAGATGCTGATCTGGGGAACCCTAGGAGATGCAGTGACCATATATGGACAGATGCTGATCTGGGGAATCCTAGGAGATGCAGTTACCATATATGGACAGATGCTGATCTGGGGAACCCTAGGAGATGCAGTTACCATATATGGACAGATGCTGATCTGTGGAACCCTAGGAGATGCAGTTACCATATATGGACAGATGGTGATCTGGGGAACCCTAGGAGATGCAGTGACCATATATGGACAGATGCTGCTCTGGGGAATCTAGGAGATGCAGTGACCATATATGGACAGATGCTGATCTGGGGAATCCTAGGAGATGTAGTGACCATGTATGGATAGAGATCTGAACCTGATGACATGGTCCCTGCTCTCCGCTAACCTGACACTTCTCTGAAAAGGATTCCCTGCCGAATGTTTATAGCAGCCATTCTGTACTATGGGTTCAGGCTTTCAAAGTATTTACTATGCGGGACACAGCGCCGGGACATGCGGGACCTGGGGGAAAATCTGTGACAATGGGTTGGGAGCTATGCTGCTAGTAGTCAGGTATGCTTGATGGAGCATGTGCCTTGGGTGGAGGTCAGCGAAGAGAGGGCAAGATCCTGGTCCATCCCTCTCCCTCTGTCCTCTCGCCGATAATAACTCTCTGTAGAGCCGGGATATGAGGCCCTAACCGTGGTCTGCAGGAGGATGAGGGGGCAGGAAAGGAGTTTTCTACCTACTGATCACCCGTAAACTGTGTGTTTGTAGCGTGGCGGAGTGGAGGACATTCCTACAAGTCATAGGAATAACTGCTGACTCCATTCACACAGACACCCCCCTGGCCCCCCGTCTTGCTCCATGGTTACTTTTTTTACTTTATCCTCTACAGGTGAAATGGAAGGGCAGTATACATGATGTCAGGCAGACAGATTCACGTCTCCATGCAGCGGACCCTCAGGGCGCGTTCACACGTTGCGTTTTGGTCGCGTTTTCATTGCGTTTGAAACGCATATACAACAGCTGATGAGAGGTGATTTGCCTAATTACATTAACGTTTACGTTTGTAAACGCAATGTTAACGCATGCGTTGACAAAACGCGTTTACGATGCGTTTTGTAAAAGGAAATGTTAACAGTGATGTAATTAGGCAAATCACCCCTCCTCAGCTGTTGTATATGCGTTTCAAACGTAATGAAAACGCAGGTCAAAACGCAACGTGTGAACGCGCCCATATCTTCTCCCAAATCTTCTCCTGCTGCCCCCCATGGTGGTTATTATCACATCCAGCACCAGGCACGGTCTTTTGCATATGACAATCATATAGAATAAATGCTGAACTGTGATTGGCTGCAGTGTTGTATCACCGTTATAATGAGCGGCTCCAGGAGAAGGATGTCTGGACTTTGATGATCTATCAGTGTGAGCGCACATCCGCCCCATGTGCACCGGCGATGCTCAGCACGTGGCGCACACACATTACCCCACCACAAGCCTCGGGGCAACACTCGCACACCGCAGTAGACAAAGTCCAATTCTTACTTTCATAATGAATCCATGTTCTCATTGCCTGCGAGTGGCCTCCTACCCAGAATCACACGATACTGCCCTTATGGCGTGCACGGCCATTTGTCACATGTTAACCCATGGCTGTATGGATTCTTTTTGGCCCATGTAACAGTGTTTAACAATTGACAGGGCTTTGCCGAACACTTGCCCAGTCCATGAACTTTTTTGTAAAATACAACGTACTTACCTAACAAGCACGATGTAACGTCCGTGCCTATGTCGCTCTATCCGCAGTTGGCAGAATTGATGGCGTTTGTGTGTGAACTGCGGCAGGGCCGATTCTAGCATATTTGCTGCCTGAGGCGAATATTAAAATGCTGCCCCCCCCCCTCCCCGCTCCCTGTTAAGTAAATCCTTAAACTTTACTAACAAGTAACAACCCTACAGACAGCTCCCTGACACTGTGTGACTGACTACAGGATCTGGGAGTCATTAGTGGCATCTAGTACCTTATAGATGACAATCTCTTCCATCAGGAGGACTTTATTCCGGGTTCTCCAATCCATGACGTATCACTGCTGAATTCACGGGCAGATATCTTCAGCTCCGTGCAGCATCTCCACCCGGCGCCCCTAAAAATACCACAGTCACTTACAGTATGAAGTCTCCTGGAAAACAACACTGCGCTCCTAAATAATATATACCCCTCACAACACAACTGACTGCACGCTACCCCACATATAACACATCCCTTCATTATATAGGGATAAAATCTATATACATATAATATACTGTATCCCATATACAGCCCCTGCAGCTAAGTAATATACTGTATCCCATATACATCCCCCCAGCTTAGTAATATACTGTATCCCATATACAGCCCCCAGCTTAGTAATATACTGTATCCCATATACAGCCCCCAGCTTAGTAATATACTGTATCCCATATACAGCCCCCCAGCTTAGTAATATACTGTATCCCATATACAGCCCCCCAGCTTAGTAATATACTGTATCCCATATACAGCCCCCAGCTTAGTAATATACTGTATCCCATATACAGCCCCCAGCTTAGTAATATACTGTATCCCATATACAGCCCCCCAGCTTAGTAATATACTGTATCCCATATACAGCCCCCAGCTTAGTAATATACTGTATCCCATATACATCCCCCCAGCTTAGTAATATACTGTATCCCATATACAGCCCCCAGCTTAGTAATATACTGTATCCCATATACAGCCCCCAGCTTAGTAATATACTGTATCCCATATACAGCCCCCCAGCTTAGTAATATACTGTATCCCATATACAGCCCCCAGCTTGGTAATATACTGTATCCCATATACATCCCCCAGCTTAGTAATATACTGTACCCCATATACAGCCCCCACAGCTTAGTAATATACTGTATCCCATATACAGCCCCCCCAGCTTAGTAATATACTGTATCCCATATACATCCCCCCAGCTTAGTAATATACTGTATCCCATATACATCCCCCCAGCTTAGTAATATACTGTATCCCATATACATCCCCCCAGCTTAGTAATATACTGTATCCCATATACATCCCCCCAGCTTAGTAATATACTGTATCCCATATACAGCCCCCAGCTTAGTAATATACTGTATCCCATATACAGCCCCCCAGCTTAGTAATATACTGTATCCCATATACATCCCCCCAGCTTAGTAATATACTGTACCCCATATACATCCCCCAGCTTAGTAATATACTGTATCCCATATACATCCCCCCAGCTTAGTAATATACTGTATCCCATATACATCCCCCCAGCTTAGTAATATACTGTATCCCATATACAGCCCCTGCAGCTAAGTAATATACTGTACCCCATATACAGCCCCCCAGCTTAGTAATATACTGTATCCCATATACATCCCCCCAGCTTAGTAATATACTGTATCCCATATACATCCCCCCAGCTTAGTAATATACTGTATCCCATATACAGCCCCCCAGCTTAGTAATATACTGTATCCCATATACAGCCCCCCAGCTTAGTGATATACTGTATCCCATATACAGCCCCCAGCTTAGTAATATACTGTATCCCATATACAGCCCCCCAGCTTAGTAATATACTGTATCCCATATACATCCCCCCAGCTTAGTAATATACTGTATCCCATATACATCCCCCCAGCTTAGTAATATACTGTATCCCATATACATCCCCCCAGCTTAGTAATATACTGTATCCCATATACAGCCCCCCAGCTTAGTAATATACTGTATCCCATATACAGCCGCCCAGCTTAGTGATATACTGTATCCCATATACAGCCCCCAGCTTAGTAATATACTGTATCCCATATACAGCCCCCAGCTTAGTAATATACTGTATCCCATATACAGCCCCCCCAGCTTAGTAAAATACTGTATCCCATATACATCCCCCCAGCTTAGTAATATACTGTATCCCATATACACCCCCAGCTTAGTAATATACTGTATCCCATATACAGCCCCCAGCTTAGTAATATACTGTATCCCATATACAGCCCCCCAGCTTAGTAATATACTGTATCCCATATACATCCCCCCAGCTTAGTAATATACTGTATCCCATATACATCCCCCCAGCTTAGTAATATACTGTATCCCATATACAGCCCCTGCAGCTAAGTAATATACTGTACCCCATATACAGCCCCCCAGCTTAGTAATATACTGTATCCCATATA
Organism: Engystomops pustulosus; assembly: GCF_040894005.1. Lineage (NCBI taxonomy): Eukaryota > Metazoa > Chordata > Amphibia > Anura > Leptodactylidae > Engystomops > Engystomops pustulosus. Next base: position 193,051 of record NW_027285020.1, on the reverse strand, counting down.
CATCCCCCAGCTTAGTAATATACTGTATCCCATATACAGCCCCCCAGCTTAGTAATATACTGTATCCCATATACATTCCCCCAGCTTAGTAATATACTGTATCCCATATACATTCCCCCAGCTTAGTAATATACTGTACCCCATATACAGCCCCCCAGCTTAGTAATATACTGTATCCCATATACATCCCCCCAGCTTAGTAATATCCTGTACCCCATATACATCCCCCAGCTTAGTAATATACTGTATCCCATATACAGCCCCCCAGCTTAGTAATATACTGTACCCCATATACAGCCCCCCCAGCTTAGTGATATACTGTATCCCATATACATCCCCCCAGCTTAGTAATATACTGTATCCCATATACAGCCCCCAGCTTAGTAATATACTGTATCCCATATACATCCCCCAGCTTAGTAATATACTATATCCCATATACATCCCCCAGCTTAGTAATATACTGTATCCCATATACAGCCCCCAGCTTAGTAATATACTGTATCCCATATACAGCCCCCCCAGCTTAGTAATATACTGTATCCCATATACATCCCCCAGCTTAGTAATATACTGTATCCCATATACATCCCCCAGCTTAGTAATATACTGTACCCCATATACATCCCCCAGCTTAGTAATATACTGTATCCCATATACAGCCCCCCAGCTTAGTAATATACTGTATCCCATATACATCCCCCAGCTTAGTAATATACTGTATCCCATATACAGCCCCCCAGCTTAGTAATATACTGTATCCCATATACAGCCCCAGCTTAGTAATATACTGTATCCCATATACATCCCCCCAGCTTAGTAATATACTGTATCCCATATACAGCCCCCCAGCTTAGTAATATACTGTACCCGATATACAGCCCCCCAGCTTAGTAATATACTGTATCCCATATACATCCCCCAGCTTAGTAATATACTGTACCCGATATACAGCCCCCAGCTTAGTAATATACTGTATCCCATATACATCCCCCAGCTTAGTAATATACTGTATCCCATATACAGCCCCCCCAGCTTAGTAATAAACTGTATCCCATATACATCCCCCCAGCTTAGTAATATACTGTATCCCATATACAGCCCCAGCTTAGTAATATACTGTATCCCATATACATCCCCCCAGCTTAGTAATATACTGTATCCCATATACAGCCCCAGCTTAGTAATATACTGTATCCCATATACATCCCCCCAGCTTAGTAATATACTGTATCCCATATACAGCCCCCCAGCTTAGTAATATACTGTACCCGATATACAGCCCCCTAGCTTAGTAATATACCGTATCCCATATACATCCCCCCAGCTTAGTAATATACTGTATCCCATATACAGCCCCCCAGCTTAGTAATATACTGTATCCCATATACATCCCCCAGCTTAGTAATATACTGTATCCCATATACAGCCCCCCAGCTTAGTAATATACTGTATCCCATATACAGCCCCCCAGCTTAGTAATATACTGTATCCCATATACAGCCCCCCAGCTTAGTAATATACTGTATCCCATATACAGCCCCCAGCTTAGTAATATACTGTATCCCATATACAGCCAGCCAGCTTAGTAATATACTGTATCCCATATACATCCCCCCAGCTTAGTAATATACTGTATCCCAAATACAGCCCCCCAGCTTAGTAATATACTGTATCCCATATACATCCCCCCAGCTTAGTAATATACTGTACCCCATATACATCCCCCAGCTTAGTAATATACTGTATCCCATATACAGCCCCACAGCTTAGTAACATACTGTACCCCATATACATCCCCCAGCTTAGTAATATACTGTACCCGATATACAGCCCCACAGCTTAGTAATATACTGTATCCCATATACATCCCCCAGCTTAGTAATATACTGTACCCGATATACAGCCCCACAGCTTAGTAATATACTGTATCCCATATACAGCCCCAGCTTAGTAATATACTGTATCCCATATACATCCCCCAGCTTAGTAATATACTGTATCCCATATACATCCCCCCAGCTTAGTAATATACTGTATCCCATATACAGCCCCCCAGCTTAGTAATATACTGTATCCCATATACAGCCCCCCAGCTTAGTAATATACTGTATCCCATATACAGCCCCCCCAGCTTAGTAATATACTGTATCCCATATCCATCCCCCCAGCTTAGTAATATACTGTATCCCATATACAGCCCCCCAGCTTAGTAATATACTGTATCCCATATACAGCCCCCCAGCTTAGTAATATCCTGTACCCCATATACATCCCCCAGCTTAGTAATATACTGTATCCCATATACACCCCCCAGCTTAGTAATATACTGTATCCCATATACATCCCCCAGCTTAGTAATATACTGTATCCCATATACATCCCCCCAGCTTAGTAATATACTGTATCCCATATACAGCCCCCAGCTTAGTAATATACTGTATCCCATATACATCCCCTCAGCTTAGTAATATACTGTATCCCATATACATCCTCCCAGCTTAGTAATATACTGTATCCCATATACAGCCCCCCAGCTTAGTAATATACTGTATCCCATATACATCCCCCCAGCTTAGTAATATACTGTATCCCATATACAGCCCCCAGCTTAGTAATATACTGTATCCCATATACATCCCCCCAGCTTAGTAATATACTGTATCCCATATACAGCCCCCCCAGCTTAGTAATATACTGTATCCCATATACAGCCCCCCCAGCTTAGTAATATACTGTATCCCATATACAGCCCCCCAGCTTAGTAACATACTGTATCCCATATACATCCCCCCAGCTTAGTAATATACTGTATCCCATATACATCCCCCCAGCTTAGTAATATACTGTATCCCATATACAGCCCCACAGTTTAGTAATATACTGTATCCCATATACATCCCCCCAGCTTAGTAATATACTGTATCCCATATACAGCCCCCCAGCTTAGTGATATACTGTATCCCATATACAGCCCCCCAGCTTAGTAACATACTGTATCCCATATACATCCCCCCAGCTTAGTAATATACTGTATCCCATATACATCCCCCCAGCTTAGTAATATACTGTATCCCATATACAGCCCCCCAGCTTAGTGATATACTGTATCCCATATACAGCCCCCCAGCTTAGTAACATACTGTATCCCATATACATCCCCCCAGCTTAGTGATATACTGTATCCCATATACAGCCCCCCAGCTTAGTAACATACTGTATCCCATATACATCCCCCCAGCTTAGTAATATACTGTATCCCATATACAGCCCCCCAGCTTAGTAATATACTGTATCCCATATACATCCCCCAGCTTAGTAATATACTGTATCCCATATACAGCCCCCCAGCTTAGTAATATACAGTATCCCATATACATCCCCAGCTTAGTAATATACTGTACTCCATATACATCCCCCCAGCTTAGTTATATACTGTATCCCATATACAGCCTCCCAGCTTAGTAATATACTGTACCCCATATACATCCCCCAGCTTAGTAATATACTGTATCCCATATACAGCCCCCCCCAGCTTAGTAATATACTGTATCCCATATACATCCCCCCTGCTTAGTAATATACTGTATCCCATTTACATCCCCCCAGCTTAGTAATATACTGTATCCCATATACAGCCCCAGCTTAGTAATATACTGTATCCCATATACAGCCCCCCAGCTTAGTAATATACTGTATCCCATATACAGCCCCACAGCTTAGTAATATACTGTATCCCATATACAGCCCCCAGCTTAGTAATATACTGTATCCCATATACAGCCCCCCAGCTTAGTAATATACTGTATCCCATATACAGCCCCCCAGCTTAGTAATATACTGTATCCCATATACAGCCCCCAGTTTAGTAATATACTGTATCCCATATACAGCCCCCGCAGCTTAGTAATATACTGTATCCCATATACATCCCCCAGCTTAGTAATATACTGTACCCGATATACAGCCCCCCAGCTTAGTAATATACTGTATCCCATATACATCCCCCAGCTTAGTAATATACTGTATCCCATATACAGCCCCCCAGCTTAGTAATATACTGTATCCCATATACAGCCTCCCAGCTTAGTAATATACTGTACCCCATATACATCCCCCAGCTTAGTAATATACTGTATCCCATATACAGCCCCCCCCCAGCTTAGTAATATACTGTATCCCATATACATCCCCCCAGCTTAGTAATATACTGTATCCCATTTACATCCCCCCAGCTTAGTAATATACTGTATCCCATATACAGCCCCAGCTTAGTAATATACTGTATCCCATATACAGCCCCCCAGCTTAGTAATATACTGTATCCCATATACAGCCCCACAGCTTAGTAATATACTGTATCCCATATACAGCCCCCAGCTTAGTAATATACTGTATCCCATATACAGCCCCCCAGCTTAGTAATATACTGTATCCCATATACAGCCCCCGCAGCTTAGTAATATACTGTATCCCATATACATCCCCCAGCTTAGTAATATACTGTATCCCATATACAGCCCCCAGCTTAGTAATATACTGTATCCCATATACAGCCTCCAGCTTAGTAATATACTGTATCCCATATACAGCCCCCAGCTTAGTAATATACTGTATCCCATATACAGCCCCCCAGCTTAGTAATATACTGTATCCCATATACAGCCCCCTCCCAGCTTAGTAATATACTGTATCCCATATACATCCCCCCAGCTTAGTAATATACTGTATCCCATATACATCCCCCAGCTTAGTAATATACTGTACCCGATATACAGCCCCCCAGCTTAGTAATATACTGTATCCCATATACATCCCCCAGCTTAGTAATATACTGTATCCCATATACAGCCCCCCAGCTTAGTAATATACTGTATCCCATATACAGCCCCCCAGCTTAGTAATATACTGTATCCCATATACAGCCCCCCAGCTTAGTAATATACTGTATCCCATATACAGCCTCCAGCTTAGTAATATACTGTATCCCATATACATCCCCCAGCTTAGTAATATACTGTATCCCATATACAGCCCCCCAGCTTAGTAATATACTGTATCCCATATACAGCCTCCAGCTTAGTAATATACTGTATCCATATACATCCCCCCAGCTTAGTAATATACTGTATCCCATATACAGCCCCCAGCTTAGTAATATACTGTACCCCATATACAGCCCCCCAGCTTAGTAATATACTGTATCCCATATACATCCTCGCAGCTTAGTAATATACTGTACCCCATATACAGCCCCCAGCTTAGTAATATACTGTATCCCATATACAACCCCACAGCTTAGTAATATACTGTATCCCATATACAGCCCCAGCTTAGTAATATACTGTATCCCATATACATCCCCCCAGCTTAGTAATATACTGTATCCCATATACAGCCCCCAGCTTAGTAATATACTGTATCCCATATACATCCCCCCAGCTTAGTAATATACTGTATCCCATATACAGCCCCCCAGCTTAGTAATATACTGTATCCCATATACAGCCCCCAGCTTAGTAATATACTGTATCCCATATACAGCCCCCCAGCTTAGTAATATACTGTATCCCATATACAGCCCCCGCAGCTTAGTAATATACTGTATCCCATATACATCCCCCAGCTTAGTAATATACTGTATCCCATATACAGCCCCCAGCTTAGTAATATACTGTATCCCATATACAGCCTCCAGCTTAGTAATATACTGTATCCCATATACAGCCCCCAGCTTAGTAATATACTGTATCCCATATACAGCCCCCCAGCTTAGTAATATACTGTATCCCATATACAGCCCCCCAGCTTAGTAATATACTGTATCCCATATACAGCCTCCAGCTTAGTAATATACTGTATCCCATATACATCCCCCAGCTTAGTAATATACTGTATCCCATATACAGCCCCCCAGCTTAGTAATATACTGTATCCCATATACAGCCTCCAGCTTAGTAATATACTGTATCCATATACATCCCCCAGCTTAGTAATATACTGTATCCCATATACAGCCCCCAGCTTAGTAATATACTGTACCCCATATACAGCCCCCCAGCTTAGTAATATACTGTATCCCATATACATCCTCGCAGCTTAGTAATATACTGTACCCCATATACAGCCCCCAGCTTAGTAATATACTGTATCCCATATACAACCCCACAGCTTAGTAATATACTGTATCCCATATACAGCCCCAGCTTAGTAATATACTGTATCCCATATACATCCCCCCAGCTTAGTAATATACTGTATCCCATATACAGCCCCCAGCTTAGTAATATACTGTATCCCATATACAGCCCCCCAGCTTAGTAATATACTGTATCCCATATACATCCCCCAGCTTAGTAATATACTGTATCCCATATACAGCCCCCAGCTTAGTAATATACTGTATCCCATATACATCCCCCCAGCTTAGTAATATACTGTATCCCATATACAGCCCCCCAGCTTAGTAATATACTGTATCCCATATACAGCCCCCAGCTTAGTAATATACTGTATCCCATATACAGCCCCCCAGCTTAGTAATATACTGTATCCCATATACATCCCCCCAGCTTAGTAATATACTGTATCCCATATACAGCCCCCAGCTTAGTAATATACTGTATCCCATATACAGCCCCCCAGCTTAGTAATATACTGTATCCCATATACAGCCCCCAGCTTAGTAATATACTGTATCCCATATACAGCCCCCAGCTTAGTAATATACTGTATCCCTTATACAGCCCCCCAGCTTAGTAATATACTGTACCCCATATACAGCCCCCCCCCAGCTTAGTAATATACTGTATCCCATATACAGCCCCCCCCAGCTTAGTAATATACTGTATCCCATATACAGCCCCCCCAGCTTAGTAATATACTTTATCCCATATACAGCCCCCCCAGCTTAGTAATATACTGTATCCCATATACAGCCCCCCAGCTTAGTAATATACTGTATCCCATATACATCCCCCAGCTTAGTAATATACTGTATCCCATATACTGCCCCCCAGCTTAGTAATATACTGTATCCCATATACAGCCCCCCAGCTTAGTAATATACTGTACCCGATATACAGCCCCCAGCTTAGTAATATACTGTATCCCATATACAGCCCCCCAGCTTAGTAATATACTGTATCCCATATACAGCCCCCCCAGCTTAGTAATATACTGTATCCCATATACAGCCCCCCCAGCTTAGTAATATACTGTATCCCATATACAGCCCCCCAGCTTAGTAATATACTGTATCCCATATACAGCCCCCGCAGCTTAGTAATATACTGTACCCCATATACAGCCCCACAGCTTAGTAATATACTGTATCCCATATACATCCCCCCAGCTTAGTAATATACTGTACCCCATATACAGCCCCACAGCTTAGTAATATACTGTATCCCATATACAGCCCCCCCCCCAGCTTAGTAATATACTGTATCCCATATACAGCCCCCCCCAGCTTAGTAATATACTGTATCCCATATACAGCCCCCCCAGCTTAGTAATATACTGTATCCCATATACAGCCCCCCCAGCTTAGTAATATACTGTATCCCATATACAGCCCCCCAGCTTAGTAATATACTGTATCCCATATACATCCCCCCAGCTTAGTAATATACTGTATCCCATATACATCCCCCAGCTTAGTAATATACTGTATCCCATATACATCCCCCCAGCTTAGTAATATACTGTATCCCATATACAGCCCCCGCAGCTTAGTAATATACTGTACCCCATATACATCCCCCCAGCTTAGTAATATACTGTATCCCATATACAGCCCCCCCAGCTTAGTAATATACTGTATCCCATATACAGCCTACCCAGCTTAGTAATATACTGTATCCCATATACAGCCCCACAGCTTAGTAATATACTGTATCCCATATACAGCCCCCAGCTTAGTAATATACTGTATCCCATATACATCCCCCAGCTTAGTAATATACTGTATCCCATATACAGCCCCCCAGCTTAGTAATATACTGTACCCCATATACAGCCCCCCAGCTTAGTAATATACTGTACCCCATATACAGCCCCCCAGCTTAGTAATATACTGTATCCCATATACAGCCCCCCCCAGCTTAGTAATATACTGTATCCCATATACAGCCCCCCCAGCTTAGTAATATACTGTATCCCATATACAGCCCCCCAGCTTAGTAATATACTGTATCCCATATACAGCCCCCGCAGCTTAGTAATATACTGTACCCCATATACAGCCCCACAGCTTAGTAATATACTGTACCCCATATACAGCCCCACAGCTTAGTAATATACTGTATCCCATATACAGCCCCCCCAGCTTAGTAATATACTGTATCCCATATACAGCCCCCCAGCTTAGTAATATACTGTATCCCATATACATCCCCCAGCTTAGTAATATACTGTACCCCATATACATCCCCCCAGCTTAGTGATATACTGTATCCCATATACAGCCCCCCAGCTTAGTAATATACTGTATCCCATATACAGCCCCCCAGCTTAGTAATATACTGTATCCCATATACAGCCCCCCCAGCTTAGTAATATACTGTATCCCATATACATCCCCAGCTTAGTAATATACTGTATCCCATATACAGCCCCCCAGCTTAGTAATATACTGTATCCCATATACAGCCCCCAGCTTAGTAATATACTGTATCCCATATACAGCCCCCAGCTTAGTAATATACTGTATCCCATATACAGCCCCCCAGCTTAGTAATATACTGTACCCCATATACAGCCCCCGAGCTTAGTAATATACTGTATCCCATATACAGCCCCCCCAGCTTAGTAATATACTGTATCCCATATACATCCCCCCAGCTTAGTAATATACTGTACCCCATATACAGCCCCCGAGCTTAGTAATATACTGTATCCCATATACAGCCCCCCCCCAGCTTAGTAATAAATAATGTATCCCATATACAGCCCCCCAGCTTAGTAATATACTGTACCCCATATACAGCCCCCCAGCTTAGTAATATACTGTACCCCATATACAGCCCCCGAGCTTAGTAATATACTGTATCCCATATACAGCCCCCCAGCTTAGTAATATACTGTATCCCATATACATCCCCCCAGCTTAGTAATATACTGTATCCCATATACAGCCCCCAGCTTAGTAATATACTGTATCCCATATACAGCCCCCCAGCTTAGTAATATACTGTATCCCATATACAGCCCCCCCCCAGCTTAGTAATATACTGTATCCCATATACAGCCCCCAGCTTAGTAATATACTGTATCCCTTATACAGCCCCCCAGCTTAGTAATATACTGTACCCCATATACAGCCCCCCCCCAGCTTAGTAATATACTGTATCCCATATACAGCCCCCCCCAGCTTAGTAATATACTGTATCCCATATACAGCCCCCCCAGCTTAGTAATATACTGTATCCCATATACAGCCCCCCCAGCTTAGTAATATACTGTATCCCATATACAGCCCCCCAGCTTAGTAATATACTGTATCCCATATACAGCCCCCGCAGCTTAGTAATATACTGTACCCCATATACAGCCCCACAGCTTAGTAATATACTGTATCCCATATACATCCCCCCAGCTTAGTAATATACTGTACCCCATATACAGCCCCACAGCTTAGTAATATACTGTATCCCATATACAGCCCCCCCCCCAGCTTAGTAATATACTGTATCCCATATACAGCCCCCCCCAGCTTAGTAATATACTGTATCCCATATACAGCCCCCCCAGCTTAGTAATATACTGTATCCCATATACAGCCCCCCCAGCTTAGTAATATACTGTATCCCATATACAGCCCCCCAGCTTAGTAATATACTGTATCCCATATACAGCCCCCCAGCTTAGTAATATACTGTATCCCATATACAGCCCCCCAGCTTAGTAATATACTGTATCCCATATACAGCCCCCAGCTTAGTAATATACTGTATCCCATATACATCCCCCAGCTTAGTAATATACTGTATCCCATATACATCCCCCCAGCTTAGTAATATACTGTATCCCATATACAGCCCCCGCAGCTTAGTAATATACTGTACCCCATATACATCCCCCCAGCTTAGTAATATACTGTATCCCATATACAGCCCCCCCAGCTTAGTAATATACTGTATCCCATATACAGCCGCCCAGCTTAGTAATATACTGTATCCCATATACAGCCCCCCAGCTTAGTAATATACTGTATCCCATATACATCCCCCCAGCTTAGTAATATACTGTATCCCATATACAGCCCCCAGCTTAGTAATATACTGTATCCCATATACATCCCCCAGCTTAGTAATATACTGTATCCCATATACAGCCCCCCAGCTTAGTAATATACTGTACCCCATATACAGCCCCCCAGCTTAGTAATATACTGTACCCCATATACAGCCCCACAGCTTAGTAATATACTGTATCCCATATACAGCCCCCAGCTTAGTAATATACTGTATCCCATATACAGCCCCACAGCTTAGTAATATACTGTATCCCATATACAGCCCCCAGCTTAGTAATATACTGTATCCCATATACATCCCCCAGCTTAGTAATATACTGTATCCCATATACAGCCCCCCAGCTTAGTAATATACTGTACCCCATATACAGCCCCCCAGCTTAGTAATATACTGTACCCCATATACAGCCCCCCAGCTTAGTAATATACTGTATCCCATATACAGCCCCCCCCAGCTTAGTAATATACTGTATCCCATATACAGCCCCCCCAGCTTAGTAATATACTGTATCCCATATACAGCCCCCCAGCTTAGTAATATACTGTATCCCATATACAGCCCCCGCAGCTTAGTAATATACTGTACCCCATATACAGCCCCACAGCTTAGTAATATACTGTACCCCATATACAGCCCCACAGCTTAGTAATATACTGTATCCCATATACAGCCCCCCCAGCTTAGTAATATACTGTATCCCATATACAGCCCCCCAGCTTAGTAATATACTGTATCCCATATACAGCCCCCCAGCTTAGTAATATACTGTACCCCATATACATCCCCCCAGCTTAGTGATATACTGTATCCCATATACAGCCCCCCAGCTTAGTAATATACTGTATCCCATATACAGCCCCCCAGCTTAGTAATATACTGTATCCCATATACAGCCCCCCCAGCTTAGTAATATACTGTATCCCATATACATCCCCAGCTTAGTAATATACTGTATCCCATATACAGCCCCCCAGCTTAGTAATATACTGTATCCCATATACAGCCCCCAGCTTAGTAATATACTGTATCCCATATACAGCCCCCAGCTTAGTAATATACTGTATCCCATATACAGCCCCCCAGCTTAGTAATATACTGTACCCCATATACAGCCCCCGAGCTTAGTAATATACTGTATCCCATATACAGCCCCCCCAGCTTAGTAATATACTGTATCCCATATACATCCCCCCAGCTTAGTAATATACTGTACCCCATATACAGCCCCGAGCTTAGTAATATACTGTATCCCATATACAGCCCCCCCCCAGCTTAGTAATAAATAATGTATCCCATATACAGCCCCCCAGCTTAGTAATATACTGTACCCCATATACAGCCCCCCAGCTTAGTAATATACTGTACCCCATATACAGCCCCCGAGCTTAGTAATATACTGTATCCCATATACAGCCTCCCAGCTTAGTAATATACTGTATCCCATATACATCCCCCCAGCTTAGTAATATACTGTATCCCATATACATCCCCCCAGCTTAGTAATATACTGTATCCCATATACATCCCCCCAGCTTAGTAATATACTGTACCCCATATACATCCCCCCAGCTTAGTAATATACTGTATCCCATATACAGCCCCCGAGCTTAGTAATATACTGTATCCCATATACATCCCCCCAGCTTAGTAATATACTGTATCCCATATACAGCCCCCCAGCTTAGTAATATACTGTATCCCATATACATCCCCGCAGCTTAGTAATATACTGTATCCCATATACAGCCCCCCAGCTTAGTAATATACTGTATCCCATATACATCCCCGCAGCTTAGTAATATACTGTATCCCATATACAGCCCCCCAGCTTAGTAATATACTGTACCCCATATACATCCCCCAGCTTAGTAATATACTGTATCCCATATACAGTCCCCTCCCAGCTTAGTAATATACTGTATCCCATATACATCCCCCAGCTTAGTAATATACTGTATCCCATATACAGCCCCCCAGCTTAGTAATATACTGTATCCCATATACAGCCCCCCAGCTTAGTAATATACTGTATCCCATATACATCCCCGCAGCTTAGTAATATACTGTATCCCATATACAGCCCCCCAGCTTAGTAATATACTGTATCCCATATACATCCCCGCAGCTTAGTAATATACTGTATCCCATATACAGCCCCCCAGCTTAGTAATATACTGTACCCCATATACATCCTCCAGCTTAGTAATATACTGTATCCCATATACAGCCCCCAGCTTAGTAATATACTGTATCCCATATACACCCCCCAGCTTAGTAATATACTGTATCCCATATACAGCCCCCCAGCTTAGTAATATACTGTATCCCATATACATCCCCCCAGCTTAGTAATATACTGTACCCCATATACAGCCCCCAGCTTAGTAATATACTGTATCCCATATACATCCCCCCCAGCTTAGTAATATACTGTATCCCATATACATCCCCCAGCTTAGTAATATACTGTATCCCATATACAGCTCCCCAGCTTAGTAATATACTGTACCCCATATACATCCCCCCAGCTTAGTAATATACTGTATCCCATATACAGCCCCCCAGCTTAGTAATATACTGTATCCCATATACAGCCCCCAGCTTAGTAATATACTGTACCCCATATACAGCCCCCCCCAGCTTAGTAATATACTGTACCCCATATACAGCCCCCAGCTTAGTAATATACTGTATCCCATATACAGCCCCCGAGCTTAGTAATATACTGTATCCCATATACAGCCCCCCAGCTTAGTGATATACTGTATCCCATATACATCCCCCCAGCTTAGTAATATACTGTATCCCATATACAGCCCCCAGCTTAGTAATATACTGTATCCCATATACAGCCCCCGCAGCTTAGTAATATACTGTATCCCATATATAGCCTCCCAGCTTAGTAATATACTGTATCCCATATACAGCCCCCCAGCTTAGTAATATACTGTATCCCATATACAGCCCCCGCAGCTTAGTAATATACTGTACCCCATATACAGCCCCACAGCTTAGTAATATACTGTACCCCATATACAGCCCCACAGCTTAGTAATATACTGTATCCCATATACAGCCCTCCCTTCTTAGTAATATACTGTATCCCATATACAGCCTCCCCAGCTTAGTAATATACTGTATCCCATATACAGCCCCCCAGCTTAGTAATATACTGTACCCCATATACATCCCCCAGCTTAGTAATATACTGTACCCCATATACAGCCCCCAGCTTAGTAATATACTGTATCCCATATACAGCCCCAGCTTAGTAATATACTGTACCCCATATACAGCCCCCCAGCTTAGTAATATACTGTATCCCATATACAGCCCCCCCAGCTTAGTAATATACTGTATCCCATATACAGCCCCCCAGCTTAGTAATATACTGTACCCCATATACAGCCCCCAGCTTAGTAATATACTGTATCCCATATACATCCCCCCAGCTTAGTAATATACTGTATCCCATATACATCCCCCAGCTTAGTAATATACTGTATCCCATATACAGCCCCAGCTTAGTAATATACTGTACCCCATATACAGCCCCCCAGCTTAGTAATATACTGTACCCCATATACAGCTCCCCAGCTTAGTAATATACTGTACCCCATATACAGCCCCCCAGCTTAGTAATATACTGTATCCCATATACAGCCCCCCCAGCTTAGTAATATACTGTATTCCATATACAGCCCCCCAGCTTAGTAATATACTGTACCCCATATACAGCCCCACAGCTTAGTAATATACTGTACCCCATAAACAGCCCCACAGCTTAGTAATATACTGTATCCCATATACAGCCCCCCCAGCTTAGTAATATACTGTATCCCATATACAGCCCCCCAGCTTAGTAATATACTGTATCCCATATACAGCCCCCCAGCTTAGTAATATACTGTATCCCATATACAGCCCCCGCAGCTTAGTAATATACTGTATCCCATATACAGCCCCCCAGCTTAGTAATATACTGTATCCCATGTACAGCCCCCTCCCAGCTTAGTAATATACTGTATCCCATATACAGCCCCCCAGCATAGTAATATACTGTATCCCATATACATCCCCGCAGCTTAGTAATATACTGTATCCCATATACAGCCCCCCAGCTTAGTAATATACTGTATCCCATATACATCCCCCAGCTTAGTAATATACTGTATCCCATATACAGCCCCCCAGCTTAGTAATATACTGTACCCCATATACAGCCCCCCAGCTTAGTAATATACTGTATCCCATATACAGCTCCCCAGCTTAGTAATATACTGTACCCCATATACATCCCCCCAGCTTAGTAATATACTGTATCCCATATACAGCCCCCCAGCTTAGTAATATACTGTATCCCATATACAGCCCCCAGCTTAGTAATATACTGTACCCCATATACAGCCCCCCCAGCTTAGTAATATACTGTACCCCATATACAGCCCCCAGCTTAGTAATATACTGTATCCCATATACAGCCCCCGAGCTTAGTAATATACTATATCCCATATACAGCCCCCCAGCTTAGTGATATACTGTATCCCATATACATCCCCCCAGCTTAGTAATATACTGTATCCCATATACAGCCCCCAGCTTAGTAATATACTGTATCCCATATACAGCCCCCGAGCTTAGTAATATACTGTATCCCATATACAGCCCCCCAGCTTAGTAATATACTGTATCCCTTATACAGCCCCCCAGCTTAGTAATATACTGTACCCCATATACAGCCCCCCCCCCCAGCTTAGTAATATACTGTATCCCATATACAGCCCCCCCCAGCTTAGTAATATACTGTATCCCATATACAGCCCCCCCAGCTTAGTAATATACTGTATCCCATATACAGCCCCCCCAGCTTAGTAATATACTGTATCCCATATACAGCCCCCCAGCTTAGTAATATACTGTATCCCATATACAGCCCCCGCAGCTTAGTAATATACTGTACCCCATATACAGCCCCACAGCTTAGTAATATACTGTATCCCATATACATCCCCCCAGCTTAGTAATATACTGTACCCCATATACAGCCCCACAGCTTAGTAATATACTGTATCCCATATACAGCCCCCCCCAGCTTAGTAATATACTGTATCCCATATACAGCCCCCCCCCAGCTTAGTAATATACTGTATCCCATATACAGCCCCCCCAGCTTAGTAATATACTGTATCCCATATACAGCCCCCCCAGCTTAGTAATATACTGTATCCCATATACAGCCCCCCAGCTTAGTAATATACTGTATCCCATATACAGCCCCCCAGCTTAGTAATATACTGTATCCCATATACAGCCCCCCAGCTTAGTAATATACTGTATCCCATATACAGCCCCCAGCTTAGTAATATACTGTATCCCATATACATCCCCCAGCTTAGTAATATACTGTATCCCATATACATCCCCCCAGCTTAGTAATATACTGTATCCCATATACAGCCCCCGCAGCTTAGTAATATACTGTACCCCATATACATCCCCCAGCTTAGTAATATACTGTATCCCATATACAGCCCCCCCAGCTTAGTAATATACTGTATCCCATATACAGCCTACCCAGCTTAGTAATATACTGTATCCCATATACAGCCCCACAGCTTAGTAATATACTGTATCCCATATACAGCCCCCAGCTTAGTAATATACTGTATCCCATATACATCCCCCAGCTTAGTAATATACTGTATCCCATATACAGCCCCCCAGCTTAGTAATATACTGTACCCCATATACAGCCCCCCAGCTTAGTAATATACTGTACCCCATATACAGCCCCCCAGCTTAGTAATATACTGTATCCCATATACAGCCCCCCCCAGCTTAGTAATATACTGTATCCCATATACAGCCCCCCCAGCTTAGTAATATACTGTATCCCATATACAGCCCCCCAGCTTAGTAATATACTGTATCCCATATACAGCCCCCGCAGCTTAGTAATATACTGTACCCCATATACAGCCCCACAGCTTAGTAATATACTGTACCCCATATACAGCCCCACAGCTTAGTAATATACTGTATCCCATATACAGCCCCCCCAGCTTAGTAATATACTGTATCCCATATACAGCCCCCCAGCTTAGTAATATACTGTATCCCATATACAGCCCCCCAGCTTAGTAATATACTGTACCCCATATACATCCCCCCAGCTTAGTGATATACTGTATCCCATATACAGCCCCCCAGCTTAGTAATATACTGTATCCCATATACAGCCCCCCAGCTTAGTAATATACTGTATCCCATATACAGCCCCCCCAGCTTAGTAATATACTGTATCCCATATACATCCCCAGCTTAGTAATATACTGTATCCCATATACAGCCCCCCAGCTTAGTAATATACTGTATCCCATATACAGCCCCCAGCTTAGTAATATACTGTATCCCATATACAGCCCCCAGCTTAGTAATATACTGTATCCCATATACAGCCCCCCAGCTTAGTAATATACTGTACCCCATATACAGCCCCCGAGCTTAGTAATATACTGTATCCCATATACAGCCCCCCCAGCTTAGTAATATACTGTATCCCATATACATCCCCCCAGCTTAGTAATATACTGTACCCCATATACAGCCCCGAGCTTAGTAATATACTGTATCCCATATACAGCCCCCCCCAGCTTAGTAATAAATAATGTATCCCATATACAGCCCCCCAGCTTAGTAATGTACTGTACCCCATATACAGCCCCCCAGCTTAGTAATATACTGTACCCCATATACAGCCCCCGAGCTTAGTAATATACTGTATCCCATATACAGCCTCCCAGCTTAGTAATATACTGTATCCCATATACATCCCCCCAGCTTAGTAATATACTGTATCCCATATACATCCCCCCAGCTTAGTAATATACTGTATCCCATATACATCCCCCCAGCTTAGTAATATACTGTACCCCATATACATCCCCCCAGCTTAGTAATATACTGTATCCCATATACAGCCCCCGAGCTTAGTAATATACTGTATCCCATATACATCCCCCCAGCTTAGTAATATACTGTATCCCATATACAGCCCCCCAGCTTAGTAATATACTGTATCCCATATACATCCCCGCAGCTTAGTAATATACTGTATCCCATATACAGCCCCCCAGCTTAGTAATATACTGTATCCCATATACATCCCCGCAGCTTAGTAATATACTGTATCCCATATACAGCCCCCCAGCTTAGTAATATACTGTACCCCATATACATCCCCCAGCTTAGTAATATACTGTATCCCATATACAGTCCCCTCCCAGCTTAGTAATATACTGTATCCCATATACATCCCCCAGCTTAGTAATATACTGTATCCCATATACAGCCCCCCAGCTTAGTAATATACTGTACCCCATATACATCCTCCAGCTTAGTAATATACTGTATCCCATATACAGCCCCCAGCTTAGTAATATACTGTATCCCATATACACCCCCCAGCTTAGTAATATACTGTATCCCATATACAGCCCCCCAGCTTAGTAATATACTGTATCCCATATACATCCCCCCAGCTTAGTAATATACTGTACCCCATATACAGCCCCCAGCTTAGTAATATACTGTATCCCATATACATCCCCCCCAGCTTAGTAATATACTGTATCCCATATACATCCCCCAGCTTAGTAATATACTGTATCCCATATACAGCTCCCCAGCTTAGTAATATACTGTACCCCATATACATCCCCCCAGCTTAGTAATATACTGTATCCCATATACAGCCCCCCAGCTTAGTAATATACTGTATCCCATATACAGCCCCCAGCTTAGTAATATACTGTACCCCATATACAACCCCCCCCAGCTTAGTAATATACTGTACCCCATATACAGCCCCCAGCTTAGTAATATACTGTATCCCATATACAGCCCCCGAGCTTAGTAATATACTGTATCCCATATACAGCCCCCCAGCTTAGTGATATACTGTATCCCATATACATCCCCCCAGCTTAGTAATATACTGTATCCCATATACAGCCCCCAGCTTAGTAATATACTGTATCCCATATACAGCCCCCGAGCTTAGTAATATACTGTATCCCATATACAGCCCCCAAGCTTAGTGATATACTGTATCCCATATACATCCCCCCAGCTTAGTAATATACTGTATCCCATATACAGCCCCCAGCTTAGTAATATACTGTACCCCATATACAGCCCCCAGCTTAGTAATATACTGTATCCCATATACAGCCCCCAGCTTAGTAATATACTGTATCCCATATACATCCCCTAGCTTAGTAATATACTGTATCCCATATACATCCCCCAGCTTAGTAATATACTGTATCCCATATACATCCCCCCAGCTTAGTAATATACTGTATCCCATATACATCCCCCCAGCTTAGTAATATACTGTATCCCATATACAGCCCCCCAGCTTAGTAATATACTGTACCCCATATACAGCCCCCCAGCTTAGTGATATACTGTATCCCATATACATCCCCCCAGCTTAGTAATATACTGTATCCCATATACAGCCCCCCAGCTTAGTAATATACTGTATCCCATATACAGCCCCCGCAGCTTAGTAATATACTGTATCCCATATATAGCCTCCCAGCTTAGTAATATACTGTATCCCATATACAGCCCCCCAGCTTAGTAATATACTGTATCCCATATACAGCCCCCGCAGCTTAGTAATATACTGTACCCCATATACAGCCCCACAGCTTAGTAATATACTGTACCCCATATACAGCCCCACAGCTTAGTAATATACTGTATCCCATATACAGCCCTCCCTTCTTAGTAATATACTGTATCCCATATACAGCCTCCCCAGCTTAGTAATATACTGTATCCCATATACAGCCCCCCAGCTTAGTAATATACTGTACCCCATATACATCCCCCAGCTTAGTAATATACTGTACCCCATATACAGCCCCCAGCTTAGTAATATACTGTATCCCATATACAGCCCCAGCTTAGTAATATACTGTACCCCATATACAGCCCCCCAGCTTAGTAATATACTGTATCCCATATACAGCCCCCCCAGCTTAGTAATATACTGTATCCCATATACAGCCCCCCAGCTTAGTAATATACTGTACCCCATATACAGCCCCCAGCTTAGTAATATACTGTATCCCATATACATCCCCCCAGCTTAGTAATATACTGTATCCCATATACATCCCCCAGCTTAGTAATATACTGTATCCCATATACAGCCCCAGCTTAGTAATATACTGTACCCCATATACAGCCCCCCAGCTTAGTAATATACTGTACCCCATATACAGCTCCCCAGCTTAGTAATATACTGTACCCCATATACAGCCCCCCAGCTTAGTAATATACTGTATCCCATATACAGCCCCCCCAGCTTAGTAATATACTGTATTCCATATACAGCCCCCCAGCTTAGTAATATACTGTACCCCATATACAGCCCCACAGCTTAGTAATATACTGTACCCCATAAACAGCCCCACAGCTTAGTAATATACTGTATCCCATATACAGCCCCCCCAGCTTAGTAATATACTGTATCCCATATACAGCCCCCCAGCTTAGTAATATACTGTATCCCATATACAGCCCCCCAGCTTAGTAATATACTGTATCCCATATACAGCCCCCGCAGCTTAGTAATATACTGTATCCCATATACAGCCCCCCAGCTTAGTAATATACTGTATCCCATGTACAGCCCCCCAGCTTAGTAATATACTGTACCCCATATACATCCCCCCAGCTTAGTAATATACTGTATCCCATATACAGCGCCCCAGCTTAGTAATATACTGTATCCCATATACAGCCCCCCAGCTTAGTAATATACTGTATCCCATATACAGCCCCCCAGCTTAGTAATATACTGTATCCCATATACATCCCCGCAGCTTAGTAATATACTGTATCCCATATACAGCCCCCCAGCTTAGTAATATACTGTATCCCATATACATCCCCCAGCTTAGTAATATACTGTATCCCATATACAGCCCCCCAGCTTAGTAATATACTGTACCCCATATACAGCCCCCCAGCTTAGTAATATACTGTATCCCATATACAGCTCCCCAGCTTAGTAATATACTGTACCCCATATACATCCCCCCAGCTTAGTAATATACTGTATCCCATATACAGCCCCCCAGCTTAGTAATATACTGTATCCCATATACAGCCCCCAGCTTAGTAATATACTGTACCCCATATACAGCCCCCCCAGCTTAGTAATATACTGTACCCCATATACAGCCCCCAGCTTAGTAATATACTGTATCCCATATACAGCCCCCGAGCTTAGTAATATACTATATCCCATATACAGCCCCCCAGCTTAGTGATATACTGTATCCCATATACATCCCCCCAGCTTAGTAATATACTGTATCCCATATACAGCCCCCAGCTTAGTAATATACTGTATCCCATATACAGCCCCCGAGCTTAGTAATATACTGTATCCCATATACAGCCCCCCAGCTTAGTGATATACTGTATCCCATATACATCCCCCCAGCTTAGTAATATACTGTATCCCATATACATCCCCCCAGCTTAGTAATATACTGTACCCCATATACATCCCCCCAGCTTAGTAATATACTGTACCCCATATACAGCCCCCCAGCTTAGTAATATACTGTATCCTATATACATCCCCCCAGCTTAGTAATATACTGTACCCCATATACAGCCCCCCCAGCTTAGTAATATACTGTACCCCATATACAGCCCCCAGCTTAGTAATATACTGTATCCCATATACAGCCCCCGAGCTTAGTAATATACTGTATCCCATATACAGTCCCCCAGCTTAGTGATATACTGTATCCCATATACATCCCCCCAGCTTAGTAATATACTGTATCCCATATACATCCCCCCAGCTTAGTAATATACTGTACCCCATATACAGCCCCCCAGCTTAGTAATATACTGTATCCTATATACAGCCCCCCAGCTTAGTAATATACTGTATCCCATATACAGCCCCCCAGCTTAGTGATATACTGTATCCCATATACATCCCCCTAGCTTAGTAATATACTGTATCCCATATACATCCCCCCAGCTTAGTAATATACTGTACCCCATATACATCCCCCCAGCTTAGTAATATACTGTACCCCATATACAGCCCCCGAGCTTAGTAATATACTGTATCCCATATACATCCCCCCAGCTTAGTAATATACTGTATCCCATATACATCCCCCAGCTTAGTAATATACTGTATCCCATATACAGCCCCCAGCTTAGTAATATACTGTATCCCATATACATCCCCCCAGCTTAGTAATATACTGTACCCCATATACATCCCCCAAGCTTAGTAATATACTGTACCCCATATACAGCCCCCCAGCTTAGTAATATACTGTATCCCATATACAGCCCCCCAGCTTAGTAATATACTGTATCCCATATACAGCCCCCCAGCTTAGTAATATACTGTATCCCATATACAGCCCCCCAGCTTAGTAATATACTGTATCCCATATACAGCCCCCCCAGCTTAGTAATATACTGTATCCCATATACATCCCCGCAGCTTAGTAATATACTGTACCCCATATACAGCCCCCAGCTTAGTAATATACTGTACCCCATATACAGCCCCCAGCTTAGTAATATACTGTACCCCATATACAGCCCCCCAGCTTAGTAATATACTGTACCCCATATACAGCTCCCCAGCTTAGTAATATACTGTATCCCATATACAACCCCCCAGCTTAGTAATATACTGTATCCCATATACAGCCAGCCAGCTTAGTAATATACTGTATCCCATATACAGCCCCCCAGCTTAGTAATATACTGTATTCCATATACAGCCCCCCAGCTTAGTAATATACTGTATCCCATATACAGCCCCCCAGCTTAGTAATATACTGTACCCCATATACATCCCCTCAGCTTAGTAATATACTGTATCCCATATACATCCCCCCAGCTTAGTAATATACTGTACCCCATATACAGCCTCCAGCTTAGTAATATACTGTATCCCATATACAGCCCCCCAGCTTAGTAATATACTGTATCCGATATACATCCCCCAGCTTAGTAATATACTGTATCCCATATACATCCCCCCAGCTTAGTAATATACTGTATCCCATATACAGCCCCCCAGCTTAGTAATATACTGTATCCCATATACAGCCCCCCCCAGCTTAGTAACATACTGTATCCCATATACAGCCCCCCAGCTTAGTAATATACTGTATCCCATATACAGCCCTCCCTTCTTAGTAATATACTGTATCCCATATACAGCCTCCCCAGCTTAGTAATATACTGTACCCCATATACAGCCCCCCAGCTTAGTAATATACTGTATCCCATATATAGCCTCCCAGCTTAGTAATATACTGTATCCCATATATAGCCTCCCAGCTTAGTAATATACTGTATCCCATATACATCCCCCCAGCTTAGTAATATACTGTATCCCATATACAGCCCCCCAGCTTAGTAATATACTGTATCCCATATACAGCCCCCGCAGCTTAGTAATATACTGTACCCCATATACAGCCCCACAGCTTAGTAATATACTGTATCCCATATACAGCCCCCCCAGCTTAGTAATATACTGTATCCCATATACAGCCCCCCAGCTTAGTAATATACTGTATCCCATATACAGCCCCCCAGCTTAGTAATATACTGTACCCCATATACATCCCCCAGCTTAGTAATATACTGTACCCCATATACAGCCCCCAGCTTAGTAATATACTGTATCCCATATACAGCCCCAGCTTAGTAATATACTGTACCCCATATACAGCCCCCCAGCTTAGTAATATACTGTATCCCATATACAGCCCCCCCAGCTTAGTAATATACTGTATCCCATATACAGCCCCCCAGCTTAGTAATATACTGTACCCCATATACAGCCCCCAGCTTAGTAATATACTGTATCCCATATACATCCCCCCAGCTTAGTAATATACTGTATCCCATATACATCCCCCAGCTTAGTAATATACTGTATCCCATATACAGCCCCAGCTTAGTAATATACTGTATCCCATATACAGCCCCCCCAGCTTAGTAATATACTGTATTCCATATACAGCCCCCCAGCTTAGTAATATACTGTACCCCATATACAGCCCCACAGCTTAGTAATATACTGTACCCCATAAACAGCCCCACAGCTTAGTAATATACTGTATCCCATATACAGCCCCCCCAGCTTAGTAATATACTGTATCCCATATACAGCCCCCCAGCTTAGTAATATACTGTATCCCATATACAGCCCCCCAGCTTAGTAATATACTGTATCCCATATACAGCCCCCCAGCTTAGTAATATACTGTATCCCATATACAGCCCCCTCCCAGCTTAGTAATATACTGTATCCCATATACAGCCCCCAGCTTAGTAATATACTGTATCCCATATACATCCCCCCAGCTTAGTAATATACTGTATCCCATATACAGCCCCCAGCTTAGTAATATACTGTATCCCATATACAGCCCTCCAGCTTAGTAATATACTGTATCCCATATACATCCCCCCAGCTTAGTAATATACTGTATCCCATATACAGCCCCCCAGCTTAGTAATATACTGTATCCCATATACAGCTCCCCAGCTTAGTAATATACTGTATCCCATATACAGCCCCCAGCTTAGTAATATACTGTACCCCATATACAGTCCCCGAGCTTAGTAATATACTGTATCCCATATACATCCCCCCAGCTTAGTAATATACTGTATCCCATATACATCCCCTCAGCTTAGTAATATACTGTATCCCATATACAGCCCCCAGCTTAGTAATATACTGTACCCCATATACAGTCCCCGAGCTTAGTAATATACTGTATCCCATATACAGCCCCCCAGCTTAGTAATATACTGTATCCCATATACATCCCCCCAGCTTAGTAATATACTGTATCCCATATACATCCCCCCAGCTTAGTAATATACTGTATCCCATATACATCCCCAGCTTAGTAATATACTGTATCCCATATACAGCCCCCCAGCTTAGTAATATACTGTACCCCATATACAGCCCCCGAGCTTAGTAATATACTGTATCCCATATACAGCCCCCCCCCAGCTTAGTAATATACTGTATCCCATATACAGCCCCCCAGCTTAGTAATATACTGTATCCCATATACAGCCCCCGAGCTTAGTAATATACTGTATCCCATATACAGCCCCCCAGCTTAGTAATATACTGTATCCCATATACAGCCCCCCAGCTTAGTAATATACTGTATCCCATATACAGCCCCCCCAGCTTAGTAATATACTGTATCCCATATACAGCCCCCCAGCTTAGTAATATACTGTACGCCATATACAGCCCCCCCAGCTTAGTAATATACTGTACCCCATATACAGCCCCCCCAGCTTAGTAATATACTGTACCCCATATACAGCCCCCAGCTTAGTAATATACTGTATCCCATATACAGCCCCCGAGCTTAGTAATATACTGTATCCCATATACAGCCCCCCAGCTTAGTGATATACTGTATCCCATATACATCCCCCCAGCTTAGTAATATACTGTATCCCATATACATCCCCCCAGCTTAGTAATATACTGTACCCCATATACATCCCCCCAGCTTAGTAATATACTGTATCCCATATACAGCCCCCCCCAGCTTAGTAATATACTGTATCCCATATACAGCCCCCCAGCTTAGTAATATACTGTATCCCATATACAGCCCCCCAGCTTAGTAATATACTGTATCCCATATACATCCCCCCAGCTTAGTAATATACTGTATCCCATATACATCCCCCCAGCTTAGTAATATACTGTACCCCATATACAGCCCCCCAGCTTAGTAATATACTGTATCCCATATACATCCCCCCAGCTTAGTAATATACTGTATCCCATATACAGCCCCCCAGCTTAGTAATATACTGTATCCCATATACAGCCCCCCCCAGCTTAGTAATATACTGTATCCCATATACAGCCCCCCAGCTTAGTAATATACTGTATCCCATATACAGCCCCCAGCTTAGTAATATACTGTACCCCATATACAGCCCCCCAGCTTAGTAATATACTGTATCCCATATACAGCCCCCCAGCTTAGTAATATACTGTATCCCATATACATCCCCCCAGCTTAGTAATATACTGTATCCCATATACATCCCCCCAGCTTAGTAATATACTGTATCCCATATACAGCCCCCCAGCTTAGTAATATACTGTATCCCATATACAGCCCCCAGCTTAGTAATATACTGTATCCCATATACATCCCCCCAGCTTAGTAATATACTGTATCCCATATACAGCCCCCAGCTTAGTAATATACTGTATCCCATATACAGCCCCCAGCTTAGTAATATACTGTATCCCATATACAGCCCCCCAGCTTAGTAATATACTGTATCCCATATACAGCCCTCCCTTCTTAGTAATATACTGTATCCCATATACAGCCTCCCCAGCTTAGTAATATACTGTATCCCATATACAGCCCCCCAGCTTAGTAATATACTGTATCCCACATACAGCCCCCCCCAGCTTAGTAATATACTGTATCCCATATACAGCCTCCCAGCTTAGTAATATACTGTATCCCATATACAGCCTCCCAGCTTAGTAATATACTGTATCCCATATACATCCCCCCAGCTTAGTAATATACTGTATCCCATATACATCCCCCCAGCTTAGTTATATACTGTATCCCATATATATCCCCCCAGCTTAGTAATATACTGTATCCCACATACATCCCCCCAGCTTAGTAATATACTGTATCCCATATACAGCCCCCAGCTTAGTAATATACTGTATCCCATATACAGCCCCCCCAGCTTAGTAATATACTGTACCCCATATACAGCCCCCAGCTTAGTAATATACTGTATCCCATATACATCCCCAGCTTAGTAATATACTGTACCCCATATACATCCCCCCAGCTTAGTAATATACTGTATCCCATATACAGCCCCCAGCTTGGTAATATACTGTATCCCATATACAGCCCCCCAGCTTAGTAATATACTGTATCCCATATACATCCCCCCAGCTTAGTAATATACTGTATCCCATATACATCCCCCCAGCTTAGTAATATACTGTATCCCATATACAGCCCCCAGCTTAGTAATATACTGTATCCCATATACAGCCCCCCAGCTTAGTAATATACTGTATCCCATATACAGCCCCCAGCTTAGTAATATACTGTATCCCATATACAGCCCCCCAGCTTAGTAATATACTGTATCCCATAAACAGCCCCCCCAGCTTAGTAATATACTGTATCCCATATACAGCCTCCCAGCTTAGTAATATACTGTATCCCATATACAGCCTCCAGCTTAGTAATATACTGTATCCCATATACAGCCCCCGAGCTTAGTAATATACTGTATCCCATTTACAGCCCCCGCAGCTTAGTAATATACTGTATCCCATATACACCCCCCAGCTTAGTAATATACTGTATCCCATATACAGCCCCCCAGCTTAGTAATATACTGTATCCCATATACAGCCCCCCAGCTTAGTAATATACTGTATCCCATATACAGCCCCCCAGCTTAGTAATATACTGTATCCCATATACAGCCCCCAGCTTAGTAATATACTGTATCCCATATACATCCCCCAGCTTAGTAATATACTGTATCCCATATACAGCCCCCCAGCTTAGTAATATACTGTATCCCATATACAGCCCCCAGCTTAGTAATATACTGTATCCCATATACATCCCCCAGCTTAGTAATATACTGTATCCCATATACAGCCCCCCAGCTTAGTAATATACTGTATCCCATATACAGCACCCCCAGCTTAGTAATATACTGTATCCCATATACAGCCCCCCAGCTTAGTAATATACTGCATCCCATATACATCCCCCAGCTTAGTAATATACTGTATCCCATATACAGCCCCCCAGCTTAGTAATATACTGTATCCCATATACAGCCCCCAGCTTAGTAATATACTGTATCCCATATACATCCCCCAGCTTAGTAATATACTGTATCCCATATACAGCCCCCCAGCTTAGTAATATACTGTATCCCATATACAGCACCCCCAGCTTAGTAATATACTGTACCCCATATACATCCCCCCAGCTTAGTAATATACTGTATCCCATATACAGCCCCCCAGCTTAGTAATATACTGTATCCCATATACATCCCCCCAGCTTAGTAATATACTGTATCCCATATACATCCCCCCAGCTTAGTAATATACTGTATCCCATATACAGCCCCCTCCCAGCTTAGTAATATACTGTATCCCATATACATCCCCCCAGCTTAGTAATATACTGTATCCTAAATACAGCCCCTGCAGCTTAGTAATATACTATATCCCATATACAGCCCCCCAGCTTAGTAATATACTGTATCCCATATACATCCCCCAGCTTAGTAATATACTGTATCCCATATACATCCCCCCAGCTTAGTAATATACTGTATCCCATATACATCCCCCCAGCTTAGTAATATACTGTATCCCATATACATCCCCCAGCTTAGTAATATACTGTATCCCATATACATCCCCCCAGCTTAGTAATATACTGTACCCCATATACAGCCCCACAGCTTAGTAATATACTGTATCCCATATACAGCCCCCCCCAGCTTAGTAATATACTGTATCCCATATACAGCCCCCCAGCTTAGTAATATACTGTACCCCATATACATCCCCCAGCTTAGTAATATACTGTATCCCATATACATCCCCCAGCTTGGTAATATACTGTATCCTATATACAGCCCCTGCAGCTTAGTAATATACTATATCCCATATACAGCCCCCCAGCTTAGTAATATACTGTATCCCATATACATCCCCCAGCTTAGTAATATACTGTATCCCATATACATCCCCCCAGCTTAGTAATATACTGTATCCCATATACAGCCCCCCAGCTTAGTAATATACTGTATCCCATATACAGCCCCCCCCAGCTTAGTAATATACTGTATACCATATACAGCCCCCCCCAGCTTAGTAATATACTGTATCCCATATACATCCCCCCAGCTTAGTAATATACTGTACCCCATATACAGCCCCCCAGCTTAGTAATATACTGTACCCCATATACAGCCCCCCAGCTTAGTAATATACTGTACCCCATATACAGCCCCCCAGCTTAGTAATATACTGTATCCCATATACAGCCTCCAGCTTAGTAATATACTGTATCCCATATACAGCCCCCAGCTTAGTAATATACTGTACCCCATATACATCCCCCAGCTTAGTAATATACTGTATCCCATATACATCCCCCCAGCTTAGTAATATACTGTACCCCATATACAGCCCCCAGCTTAGTAATATAATGTACCCCATATACAGCCCCCAGCTTAGTAATATACTGTACCCCATATACAGTCCCCCAGCTTAGTAATATACTGTACCCCATATACAGCCCCCCCAGCTTAGTAATATACTGTATCCCATATACATCCCCCCAGCTTAGTAATATACTGTACCCCATATACATCCCCCCAGCTTAGTAATATACTGTATCCCATATACATCCCCCCAGCTTAGTAATATACTGTACCCCATATACATCCCCCCAGCTTAGTAATATACTGTATCCCATATACATCCCCCCAGCTTAGTAATATACTGTATCCCATATACAGCCCCCCAGCTTAGTAATATACTGTATCCCATATACATCCCCCAGCTTAGTAATATACTGTATCCCATATACAGCCCCCACAGCTTAGTAATATACTGTACCCGATATACAGCCCCCCAGCTTAGTAATATACTGTATCCCATATACAGCCCCCCAGCTTAGTAATATACTGTATCCCATATACAGCCCCCACAGCTTAGTAATATACTGTACCCGATATACAGCCCCCCCCCAGCTTAGTAATATACTGTATCCCATATACAGCCCCCCAGCTTAGTAATATACTGTATCCCATATACAGCCCCCCAGCTTAGTAATATACTGTATCCCATATACACCCCCCAGCTTAGTAATATACTGTATCCCATATACATCCCCCCAGCTTAGTAATATACTGTATCCCATATACAGCCCCCCAGCTTAGTAATATACTGTATCCCATATACACCCCCCAGCTTAGTAATATACTGTATCCCATTTACAGCCTCCCAGCTTAGTAATATACTGTATCCCATATACATCCCCCCAGCTTAGTAATATACTGTATCCCATATACATCCCCCCAGCTTAGTAATATACTGTATCCCATATACAGCCCCCCAGCTTAGTAATATACTGTACCCCATATACAGCCCCCGAGCTTAGTAATATACTGTATCCCATATACAGCCCCCCAGCTTAGTAATATACTGTACCCCATATACAGCCCCCGAGCTTAGTAATATACTGTATCCCATATACAGCCCCCCAGCTTAGTAATATACTGTACCCCATATACAGCCCCCCCAGCTTAGTAATATACTGTATCCTATATACAGCCCCCCAGCTTAGTAATATACTGTACCCCATATACATCCCCCAGCTTAGTAATATACTGCACCCCATATACAGCCTCCAGCTTAGTAATATACTGTATCCCATATATAGCCTCCCAGCTTAGTAATATACTGTATCCCATATACAGCCCCACAGCTTAGTAATATACTGTATCCCATATACATCCCCCAGCTTAGTAATATACTGTATCCCATATACACCCCCCAGCTTAGTAATATACTGTATCCCATATACAGCCCCCCAGCTTAGTAATATACTGTATCCCATATACAGCCCCTGAGCTTAGTAATATACTGTATCCCATATACATCCCCCAGCTTAGTAATATACTGTATCCCATATACAGCCCCCCAGCTTAGTAATATACTGTACCCCATATACAGCCCCCCAGCGTAGTAATATACTGTACCCCATATACAGTCCCCTCCCAGCTTAGTAATATACTGTATCCCATATACAGCCCCCCCAGCTTAGTAATATACTGTATCCCATATACAGCCCCCCAGCTTAGTAATATACTGTATCCCATATACAGCCCCACAGCTTAGTAATATACTATATCCCATATACAGCCCCCCCCCCAGCTTAGTAATATACTGTATCCCATATACATCCTCCCAGCTTAGTAATATACTGTATCCCATATACAGCCCCACAGCTTAGTAATATACTATATCCCATATACATCCCCCCAGCTTAGTAATATACTGTATCCCATATATATCCCCCCAGCTTAGTAATATACTGTATCCCATATACAGCCCCCCCAGCTTAGTAATATACTGTACCCCATATACATCCCCCCAGCTTAGTAATATACTGTATCCCATATACAGCCCCCCAGCTTAGTAATATACTGTATCCCATATACATCCCCCCAGCTTAGTAATATACTGTATCCCATATACAACCCCCAGCTTAGTAATATACTGTATCCCATATACAGCCCCCCAGCTTAGTAATATACTGTATCCCATATACAGCCCCCCAGCTTAGTAATATACTGTATCCCATATACAGCCCCCCAGCTTAGTAATATACTGTATCCCATATACAACCCCCAGCTTAGTAATATACTGTATCCCATATACAGCCCCCCAGCTTAGTAATATACTGTACCCCATATACAGCCTCCAGCTTAGTAATATACTGTATCCCATATACAGCCCCCCAGCTTAGTAATATACTGTATCCCATATACAGCCCCCCAGCTTAGTAATATACTGTACCCCATATACAGCCTCCAGCTTAGTAATATACTGTATCCCATATACATCCCCCCAGCTTAGTAATATACTGTATCCCATATACATCCCCCCCAGCTTAGTAATATACTGTATCCCATATACATCCCCGCAGCTTAGTAATATACTGTATCCCATATACATCCCCCAGCTTAGTAATATACTGTACCCCATATACAGCCCCCGCAGCTTAGTAATATACTGTACCCCATATACAGCCCCCCAGCTTAGTAATATACTGTACCCCATATACATCCTCCCAGCTTAGTAATATACTGTATCCCATATACAGCCAGCCAGCTTAGTAATATACTGTATCCCATATACAGCCCCCCAGCTTAGTAATATACTGTATCCCATATACAGCCCCCCAGCTTAGTAATATACTGTATCCCATATACATCCCCCAGCTTAGTAATATACTGTATCCCATATACAGCCCAAGCAGCTTAGTAATGTACTGTATCCCATATACATCCCCCAGCTTAGTAATATACTATATCCCATATACAGCCCCCCAGCTTAGTAATATACTGTACCCCATATACATCCCCCCAGCTTAGTAATATACTGTATCCCATATACAGCCCCCCAGCTTAGTAATATACTGTATCCCATATACATCCCCCCAGCTTAGTAATATACTGTATCCCATATACATCCCCCCAGCTTAGTAATATACTGTATCCCATATACAGCCCCCTCCCAGCTTAGTAATATACTGTATCCCATATACATCCCCCCAGCTTAGTAATATACTGTATCCCATATACAGCCCCCCAGCTTAGTAATATACTGTATCCCATATACAGTCCCCTCCCAGCTTAGTAATATACTGTATCCCATATACAGCCCCCCAGCTTAGTAATATACTGTATCCCATATACATCCCCCCAGCTTAGTAATATACTGTATCCCATATACATCCCCCCAGCTTAGTAATATACTGTATCCCATATACATCCCCCCAGCTTAGTAATATACTGTATCCCATATACATCCCCCCAGCTTAGTAATATACTGTATCCCATATACATCCCCCCAGCTTAGTAATATACTGTATCCCATATACAGCCCCCCAGCTTAGTAATATACTGTATCCCATATACAGTCCCCTCCCAGCTTAGTAATATACTGTATCCCATATACAGCCCCCCAGCTTAGTAATATACTGTATCCCATATACATCCCCCCAGCTTAGTAATATACTGTATCCCATATACATCCCCCCAGCTTAGTAATATACTGTATCCCATATACAGCCCCCAGCTTAGTAATATACTGTATCCTATATACAGCCCCTGCAGCTTAGTAATATACTATATCCCATATACAGCCCCCCAGCTTAGTAATATACTGTATCCCATATACATCCCCCAGCTTAGTAATATACTGTATCCCATATACATCCCCCCAGCTTAGTAATATACTGTATCCCATATACATCCCCCCAGCTTAGTAATATACTGTATCCCATATACATCCCCCAGCTTAGTAATATACTGTATCCCATATACATCCCCCCAGCTTAGTAATATACTGTACCCCATATACAGCCCCACAGCTTAGTAATATACTGTATCCCATATACAGCCCCCCCCAGCTTAGTAATATACTGTATCCCATATACAGCCCCCCAGCTTAGTAATATACTGTACCCCATATACATCCCCCAGCTTAGTAATATACTGTATCCCATATACATCCCCCAGCTTAGTAATATACTGTATCCTATATACAGCCCCTGCAGCTTAGTAATATACTATATCCCATATACAGCCCCCCAGCTTAGTAATATACTGTATCCCATATACATCCCCCAGCTTAGTAATATACTGTATCCCATATACATCCCCCCAGCTTAGTAATATACTGTATCCCATATACAGCCCCCCAGCTTAGTAATATACTGTATCCCATATACAGCCCCCCCCCAGCTTAGTAATATACTGTATACCATATACAGCCCCCCCCAGCTTAGTAATATACTGTATCCCATATACATCCCCCCAGCTTAGTAATATACTGTACCCCATATACAGCCCCCCAGCTTAGTAATATACTGTA
Organism: Engystomops pustulosus; assembly: GCF_040894005.1. Lineage (NCBI taxonomy): Eukaryota > Metazoa > Chordata > Amphibia > Anura > Leptodactylidae > Engystomops > Engystomops pustulosus. The sequence continues at coordinate 159,955 of NW_027285020.1, read as the reverse complement.
CCCCATATACAGCCCCCCAGCTTAGTAATATACTGTACCCCATATACAGCCCCCCAGCTTAGTAATATACTGTATCCCATATACAGCCTCCAGCTTAGTAATATACTGTATCCCATATACAGCCCCCAGCTTAGTAATATACTGTACCCCATATACATCCCCCAGCTTAGTAATATACTGTATCCCATATACATCCCCCCAGCTTAGTAATATACTGTACCCCATATACAGCCCCCAGCTTAGTAATATACTGTACCCCATATACAGTCCCCCAGCTTAGTAATATACTGTACCCCATATACAGCCCCCCCAGCTTAGTAATATACTGTATCCCATATACATCCCCCCAGCTTAGTAATATACTGTACCCCATATACATCCCCCCAGCTTAGTAATATACTGTATCCCATATACATCCCCCCAGCTTAGTAATATACTGTACCCCATATACATCCCCCCAGCTTAGTAATATACTGTATCCCATATACATCCCCCCAGCTTAGTAATATACTGTATCCCATATACAGCCCCCCAGCTTAGTAATATACTGTATCCCATATACATCCCCCCAGCTTAGTAATATACTGTATCCCATATACAGCCCCCCAGCTTAGTAATATACTGTATCCCATATACACCCCCCAGCTTAGTAATATACTGTATCCCATATACATCCCCCAGCTTAGTAATATACTGTATCCCATATACAGCCCCAGCTTAGTAATATACTGTATCCCATATACAGCCCCCAGCTTAGTAATATACTGTATCCCATATACATCCCCCAGCTTAGTAATATACTGTATCCCATATACATCCCCCAGCTTAGTAATATACTGTATCCCATATACATCCCCCAGCTTAGTAATATACTGTATCCCATATACATCCCCCCAGCTTAGTAATATACTGTACCCCATATACATCCCCCCAGCTTAGTAATATACTGTATCCCATATACATCCCCCCAGCTTAGTAATATACTGTATCCCATATACAGCCCCCCCCCAGCTTAGTAATATACTGTATCCCATATACAGCCCCCCAGCTTAGTAATATACTGTATCCCATATACATCCCCCAGCTTAGTAATATACTGTATCCCATATACAGCCCCCACAGCTTAGTAATATACTGTACCCGATATACAGCCCCCCAGCTTAGTAATATACTGTATCCCATATACAGCCCCCCAGCTTAGTAATATACTGTATCCCATATACAGCCCCCACAGCTTAGTAATATACTGTACCCGATATACAGCCCCCCCCCAGCTTAGTAATATACTGTATCCCATATACAGCCCCCCAGCTTAGTAATATACTGTATCCCATATACAGCCCCCCAGCTTAGTAATATACTGTATCCCATATACACCCCCCAGCTTAGTAATATACTGTATCCCATATACATCCCCCCAGCTTAGTAATATACTGTATCCCATATACAGCCCCCCAGCTTAGTAATATACTGTATCCCATATACACCCCCCAGCTTAGTAATATACTGTATCCCATTTACAGCCTCCCAGCTTAGTAATATACTGTATCCCATATACATCCCCCCAGCTTAGTAATATACTGTATCCCATATACATCCCCCCAGCTTAGTAATATACTGTATCCCATATACAGCCCCCCAGCTTAGTAATATACTGTATCCCATATACATCCCCCAGCTTAGTAATATACTGTATCCCATATACAGCCCCCAGCTTAGTAATATACTGTATCCCATATACATCCCCCCAGCTTAGTAATATACTGTATCCCATATACAGCTCCCCAGCTTAGTAATATACTGTATCCCATATACATCCCCCCAGCTTAGTAATATACTGTATCCCATATACATCCCCCAGCTTAGTAATATACTGTATCCCATATACATCCCCCAGCTTAGTAATATACTGTATCCCATATACAGCCCCCAGCTTAGTAATATACTGTACCCCATATACAGCCCCCAGCTTAGTAATATACTGTACCCCATATACAGCCCCCGAGCTTAGTAATATACTGTATCCCATATACAGCCCCCCAGCTTAGTAATATACTGTACCCCATATACAGCCCCACAGCTTAGTAATATACTGTATCCCATATACAGCCCCCCAGCTTAGTAATATACTGTATCCCATATACATCCCCCAGCTTAGTAATATACTGTATCCCATATACAGCCCCAGCTTAGTAATATACTGTATCCCATATACAGCCCCCAGCTTAGTAATATACTGTATCCCATATACATCCCCCAGCTTAGTAATATACTGTATCCCATATACATCCCCCAGCTTAGTAATATACTGTATCCCATATACATCGCCCAGCTTAGTAATATACTGTATCCCATATACATCCCCCCAGCTTAGTAATATACTGTATCCCATATACAGCCTCCAGCTTAGTAATATACTGTATCCCATATACAGCCCCCCAGCTTAGTAATATACTGTATCCCATATACATCCCCCCAGCTTAGTAATATACTGTATCCCATATACAGCCCCCCCCAGCTTAGTAATATACTGTATCCCATATACAGCCCCCCAGCTTAGTAATATACTGTATCCCATATACATCCCCCAGCTTAGTAATATACTGTATCCCATATACAGCCCCCACAGCTTAGTAATATACTGTACCCGATATACAGCCCCCCAGCTTAGTAATATACTGTATCCCATATACAGCCCCCCAGCTTAGTAATATACTGTATCCCATATACAGCCCCCACAGCTTAGTAATATACTGTACCCGATATACAGCCCCCCCCAGCTTAGTAATATACTTAGTAATATACTGTATATATAATATATACAGCACCCCCCAGTATAAAATGATTCTGGCCCCATATAATATATACTGAATCCCCCCAGTATAAAATAATTATAGCCCCAAATAATATATATATAGCATCCCCCCCAGTATAAAATAATTATAGCCCCAAATAATATCTATAGCTTCCCCCCCAGTATAAAATAAGTATAGCCCCAAATAATATCTATAGCATCCCCCCCCCAGTATAAAATAATTATAGCCCCAAATAATATCTATAGCGCCCCCCCCCCCTAGTATAAAATAATTATAGCCCCAAATAATATCTATAGCATCCCCCCCAGTATAAAATAAGTATAGCCCCAAATAATATATATAGCATCCCCCCCAGTATAAAATAAGTATAGCCCCAAATAATATATATAGCATCCCCCCCCCAGTATAAAATAATTATAGCCCCAAATAATATCTATAGCGTCCCCCCCCCCAAGTATAAAATAATTATAGCCCCAAATAATATCTATAGCATCCCCCCCAGTATAAAATAAGTATAGCCCCAAATAATATATATAGCATCCCCCCCCCCAGTATAAAATAATTATAGCCCCAAATCCCCAAATAAAATATACAGAACCCCCCCCCCCCCCTAGTATAAAATAATTCTGGCCCCATATAATATCTATAGCATCCCCCCAGTATAAAACAATCATAGCCCCAAATAATATATATATATAGCATTCCCCCCCAGTATAAAATAATTACGGTATAGCCCCAAATAATATAAATATATATTGCATCCCCCCAGTATAAAATAATTATAGCCCCAAATAAAATACATAGCATTCCATCATCCCCCCCCCTCCCCCAGTTTAAAATAATTCTGGCCCCATATGATATATATAGCGCCCCCCCCCCCACCCCCCCCCGCAGTATTAATTATTAGCCACAATTAATTAAATACATGAAAAATAATAAAAATCATACTCACCTGCAGGCAGCTGCTCCCTCGGCGCGGCTCCGGTGTTCACGCGGCTCTCCTGTGAGCCCCGGCTCCGCACAGTGACACAGGCGGCGTGAGGTCGTGACGCCTGTGTCACTGCTTAGAACGGAGCGACGCAGCTGCCGGAAAGGCGCTGCGTCGCTCCGCATATAAATCGCGCCTGTGTCTTAAAGAGACAGGCGCGATTAATTTAGCTGGTGGGCGATTCGGGCGTTAATGGACGCCCGAATCGCCCACTTTAGAGCGGCGAATTTCACCGCCCTTTACAGGGACCCGCATTCTGCCGCCTGAAGCGAGATTTTCATCTCGCCTCATGGCAGATGCGGCCCTGAACTGCGGCATAGTGCTTGTGTATGGATTGGCTGAGCCACACCCTGCTCCTTGCATTTCTGTCCAGCCCAGCAAGGGTTACTAGCCTGTTGGACAGTTCCCACAGTGTCCTGCAGGAGGCGCGTCCGTGAACTGCCTTATATACCTGCCCATTCCCATCACACCTGGCTGGTTATTTGAGTCTTGTCTTCCCTGTGTTTCTAGTTCAGTTTTACCTGTCTCCGTTTCTCTGCCTGTACCTGTATCTGACCTGTGTATATCCCATCTGTATCTGACCTTTGTATATCCCGCCTGTACCTGTATCTGGCCTGTGTATACCCCGCCTGTACCTGTATCTGACCTGTGTATACCCCGCCTGTACCTGTATCTGACCTGTGTATACCCCGCCTGTACCTGTATCTGACCTGTGTATACCCCGCCTGTACCTGTATCTGACCTGTGTATACCCCGCCTGTACCTGTATCTGACCTGTGTATACCCCGCCTGTACCTGTATCTGACCTGTGTATATCCCGCCTGTACCTGTATCTGACCTGTGTATATCCCGCCTGTACCTGTATCTGACCTGTGTATATCCCGCCTGTACCTGTATCTGACCTGTGTATATCCCGCCTGTACCAGTATCTGACCTGTGTATACCCCGCCTGTACCTGTATCTGACCTGTGTATACCCCGCCTGTACCTGTATCTGACCTGTGTATACCCCGCCTGTACCAGTATCTGACCTGTGTATACCCCGCCTGTACCTGTATCTGACCTGTGTATACCCCGCCTGTACCTGTATCTGACCTGTGTATACCCCGCCTGTACCTGTATCTGACCTGTGTATACCCCGCCTGTACCTGTATCTGACCTGTGTATACCCCGCCTGTACCTGTATCTGGCCTGTGTATACCCCGCCTGTACCTGTATCTGACCTGTGTATACCCCGCCTGTACCTGTATCTGACCTGTGTATATCCCGCCTGTACCTGTATCTGACCTGTGTATATCCTGCCTGTACCTGTATCTGGACCTGACCTGTGTATACCCCGCCTGTACCTGTATCTGGCCTGTGTATACCCCGCCTGTGCCTGTATCTGGCCTGTGTATACCCCGCCTGTACCTGTATCTGACCTGTGTATACCACGCCTGTACCTGTATCTGACCTGTGTATATCCCGCCTGTACCTGTATCTGACCTGTGTATATCCCGCCTGTACCTGTACCTGTATCTGACCTGTGTATACCCCGCCTGTACCTGTATCTGACCTGTGTATATCCCGCCTGTACCTGTACCTGACCTGTGTATACCACGCCTGTACCTGTATCTGACCTGTGTATACCCCGCCTGTGCCTGTGCCTGTATCTGACCTGTGTATACCCCGCCTGTGCCTGTACCTGTATCTGACCTGTGTATACCCCGCCTGTACCTGTATCTGACCTGTGTATATCCCGCCTGTACCTGTATCTGGCCTGTGTATACCCCGCCTGTACCTGTATCTGACCTGTGTATACCCCGCCTGTACCTGTACCTGACCTGTGTATACCACGCCTGTACCTGTACCTGACCTGTGTATACCCCGCCTGTACCTGTACCTGTATCTGACCTGTGTATACCCCGCCTGTGCCTGTGCCTGTATCTGACCTGTGTATACCCCGCCTGTGCCTGTACCTGTATCTGACCTGTGTATACCCCACCTGTACCTGTATCTGACCTGTGTATATCCCGCCTGTACCTGTATCTGGCCTGTGTATACCCCGCCTGTATCTGACCTGTGTATACCCCGCCTGTACCTGTACCTGTATCTGACCTGTGTATACCCCGCCTGTACCTGTATCTGACCTGTGTATACCCCGCCTGTACCTGTATCTGACCTGTGTATACCCCGCCTGTACCTGTATCTGGCCTGTGTATACCCCGCCTGTACCTGTATCTGGCCTGTGTATACCCCGCCTGTACCTGTATCTGACCTGTGTATACCCCGCCTGTACCTGTATCTGACCTGTGTATACCCCGCCTGTACCTGTATCTGACCTGTGTATACCCCGCCTGTACCTGTATCTGACCTGTGTATATCCCGCCTGTACCTGTATCTGACCTGTGTATATCCCGCCTGTACCTGTATCTGACCTGTGTATACCCCGCCTGTACCTGTATCTGACCTGTGTTTACCCCACCTGTACCTGTATCTGACCTGTGTATATCCCGCCTGTACCTGTATCTGGCCTGTGTATACCCCGCCTGTGCCTGTATCTGACCTGTGTATACCCCGCCTGTGCCTGTGCCTGTATCTGACCTGTGTATACCCCGCCTGTGCCTGTACCTGTATCTGACCTGTGTATACCCCGCCTGTACCTGAATCTGACCTGTGTATACCACGCCTGTACCTGTATCTGACCTGTGTATATCCCGCCTGTACCTGTATCTGACCTGTGTATACCCCGCCTGTACCTGTATCTGACATGTGTTTACCCCACCTGTACCTTTACCTGACCTGTGTATACCCCGCCTGTACCTGTATCTGACCTGTGTATACCCCGCCTGTACCTGTACCTGTATCTGACCTGTGTATACCCCGCCTGTACCTGTATCTGACCTGTGTATACCCCGCCTGTACCTGTACCTGACCTGTGTATACCACGCCTGTACCTGTATCTGACCTGTGTATACCCCGCCTGTGCCTGTATCTGACCTGTGTATACCCGCCTGTGCCTGTGCCTGTGCCTGTATCTGACCTGTGTATACCCCGCCTGTGCCTGTGCCTGTATCTGACCTGTGTATACCCCGCCTGTGCCTGTACCTGTATCTGACCTGTGTATACCCCGCCTGTACCTGTATCTGACCTGTGTATACCCCGCCTGTACCTGTATCTGACCTGTGTATACCCCGCCTGTACCTGTATCTGACCTGTGTATACCCCGCCTGTACCTGTATCTGACCTGTGTATACCCCGCCTGTACCTGTACCTGACCTGTGTATACCCCGCCTGTACCTGTATCTGACCTGTGTATATACTACCTGTATCTGACCTGTGTATATCCCGCCTGTACCTGTACCTGTATCTGACCTGTGTATACCCCGCCTGTACCTGTATCTGACCTGTGTATACCCCGCCTGTACCTGTATCTGGCCTGTGTATACCCCGCCTGTACCTGTATCTGGCCTGTGTATACCACGCCTGTACCTGTACCTGACCTGTGTATACCCCGCCTGTACCTGTACCTGTATCTGACCTGTGTATACCTCGCCTGTACCTGTATCTGACCTGTGTATACCCCGCCTGTACCTGTATCTGACCTGTGTATACCCCGCCTGTACCTGTATCTGACCTGTGTATACCCCGCCTGTACCTGTATCTGACCTGTGTATACCCCGCCTGTACCTGTATCTGACCTGTATTTACCCCACCTGTACCTGTATCTGACCTGTGTATACCCCGCCTGTGCCTGTACCTGTATCTGACCTGTGTATACCCCGCCTGTACCTGTACCTGTATCTGACCTGTGTATACCCCGCCTGTGCCTGTATCTGACCTGTGTATACCCCGCCTGTGCCTGTGCCTGTATCTGACCTGTGTATACCCCGCCTGTGCCTGTACCTGTATCTGACCTGTGTATACCCCGCCTGTACCTGTATCTGACCTGTGTATACCACGCCTGTACCTGTATCTGACCTGTGTATATCCCGCCTGTACCTGTATCTGACCTGTGTATACCCCGCCTGTACCTGTATCTGACATGTGTATACCCCGCTTGTACCTTTACCTGACCTGTGTATACCCCGCCTGTACCTGTATCTGACCTGTGTATACCCCGCCTGTACCTGTATCTGACCTGTGTATACCCCGCCTGTACCTGTATCTGACCTGTGTATACCCCGCCTGTACCTGTACCTGACCTGTGTATACCACGCCTGTACCTGTATCTGACCTGTGTATACCCCGCCTGTACCTGTATCTGACCTGTGTATACCCCGCCTGTACCTGTATCTGGCCTGTGTATACCCCGCCTATACCTGTATCTGGCCTGTGTATACCACGCCTGTACCTGTACCTGACCTGTGTATACCCCGCCTGTACCTGTACCTGTATCTGACCTGTGTATACCCCGCCTGTACCTGTATCTGACCTGTGTATACCCCGCCTGTGCCTGTATCTGACCTGTGTATACCCCGCCTGTGCCTGTATCTGACCTGTGTATACCCCGCCTGTACCTGTATCTGACCTGTGTATACCCCGCCTGTACCTGTATCTGACCTGTGTATACCCCGCCTGTACCTGTATCTGACCTGTGTTTACCCCACCTGTACCTGTATCTGACCTGTGTATACCCCGCCTGTGCCTGTGCCTGTATCTGACCTGTGTATACCCCGCCTGTGCCTGTGCCTGTATCTGACCTGTGTATACCCCGCCTGTGCCTGTACCTGTATCTGACCTGTGTATACCCCGCCTGTACCTGTATCTGACCTGTGTATACCCCGCCTGTGCCTGTATCTGACCTGTGTATACCACGCCTGTACCTGTATCTGACCTGTGTATACCCCGCCTGTACCTGTATCTGACCTGTGTATACCACGCCTGTACCTGTACCTGACCTGTGTATACCCCGCCTGTACCTGTACCTGACCTGTGTATACCCCGCCTGTACCTGTATCTGACCTGTGTATACCCCGCCTGTGCCTGTGCCTGTATCTGACCTGTGTATACCCCGCCTGTGCCTGTACCTGTATCTGACCTGTGTATACCCCGCCTGTACCTGTATCTGACCTGTGTATACCCGCCTGTGCCTGTATCTGACCTGTGTATACCCCGCCTGTGCCTGTGCCTGTATCTGACCTGTGTATACCCCGCCTGTGCCTGTATCTGACCTGTGTATACCCCGCCTGTGCCTGTATCTGACCTGTGTATACCCCGCCTGTGCCTGTACCTGTATCTGACCTGTGTATACCCCGCCTGTGCCTGTACCTGTATCTGACCTGTGTATATCCCGCCTGTACCTGTATCTGGCCTGTGTATACCCCACCTGTACCTGTATCTGACCTGTGTATATCCCGCCTGTACCTGTATCTGGCCTGTGTATACCCCGCCTGTGCCTGTATCTGACCTGTGTATACCCCGCCTGTGCCTGTACCTGTATCTGACCTGTGTATACCCCGCCTGTGCCTGTACCTGTATCTGACCTGTGTATACCCCGCCTGTGCCTGTACCTGTATCTGACCTGTGTATACCCCGCCTGTGCCTGTGCCTGTATCTGACCTGTGTATACCCCGCCTGTGCCTGTATCTGACCTGTGTATACCCCGCCTGTGCCTGTACCTGTATCTGACCTGTGTATACCCCGCCTGTGCCTGTACCTGTATCTGACCTGTGTATATCCCGCCTGTACCTGTATCTGGCCTGTGTATACCCCACCTGTACCTGTATCTGACCTGTGTATATCCCGCCTGTACCTGTATCTGGCCTGTGTATACCCCGCCTGTGCCTGTATCTGACCTGTGTATACCCCGCCTGTGCCTGTACCTGTATCTGACCTGTGTATACCCCGCCTGTGCCTGTACCTGTATCTGACCTGTGTATATCCCGCCTGTACCTGTATCTGACCTGTGTATACCCCGCCTGTGCCTGTATCTGACCTGTGTATATCCCGCCTGTACCTGTATCTGGCCTGTGTATACCCCGCCTGTACCTGTATCTGGCCTGTGTATACCCCGCCTGTACCTGTATCTGACCTGTGTATACCCCGCCTGTACCTGTATCTGACCTGTGTATACCCCGCCTGTACCTGTATCTGACCTGTGTATACCCCGCCTGTACCTGTATCTGACCTGTGTATACCCCGCCTGTACCTGTATCTGACCTGTGTATACCCCGCCTGTACCTGTACCTGTATCTGACCTGTGTATACCCCGCCTGTGCCTGTATCTGACCTGTGTATACCCCGCCTGTACCTGTATCTGACCTGTGTATACCCCGCCTGTACCTGTATCTGACCTGTGTATACCCCGCCTGTGCCTGTACCTGTATCTGACCTGTGATTATCTGCCTGTAGACCTGTCTATATCTGCTGTTTTGTCGCTGTCTCAGTCCTGTGTCGGTTTCTGTTACTAGTGTGAACACTGGTCTATACCTGTATTTCCCTTACGTCCCCATGACGGCCCACCTGGAGGATGACCCCTTGACCTCTGTGGGGACAGGAAGCAGAGAAGTTAAAAGGCCCCACCCCGGCATCCGTACTCCAGTGTCTTCCTGTCCCTACACAGGGCAGGGAGCAGAGATAGATCTCTCCTCACGGGCCTCCTCCAGGGGGGCAGTGGGGGGAGCACAAGTTTGCAGGCACGGGCCGACCCTTACCCTGCCAGTTCCCGGACCTCGCCTCGGCGCATCGCGCGTCCTCCCTGGCTCCGTTGGGGACTGTTGTGCCGGCTCTACCCCCGACTCCGCGTAGTTCCAGGGTACCCGGAAGTCGGAGCACGCGTGGTGGCTCCGGTCACGTGCTCCGACGCTTCATTGTAGGACTTCCGGTCGCACCGGAAGTGACGATCTTGAGTCACTGAATGGCCGAAGCCGGATCACGTGCTGCGGCGCACGGATTACAGGGCTTCCGGTCGCACCGGAAGTGACGCTTTGGGGCTCGGCGGCGCCAAAATTTAAGGTTTGGTCGCAGGTAGTCACTCTGACTCTGAGGTCTAGATCGCCTACCACTACGCCGATAAGGTACTGTACACTAGGCTGATGTGTTAATGTACTTGTTACTGCATATATTGTGCTGCTGTATGTGAATAAGCCCCCTTACCTATGATTATAGGATCCATGGAAGTATCTATCTTTTCTAGCGAGGTCCATGGAATCTTCTGTATCAGATCCCCTGTCTACAGGCCCTGTGAGTTGTCTTATAGATTAAAGGGGCAGGGGCTCTATTCATATATATGTTATATCCCCTGTAAATACTAAGATGTCACTTCTCTCTTGGCAGGAGCCGAAAGAGAAAGTGAGGAGCAAAGATCCCTCTAAAGATGGGAAGAAATCAGCCTGTCGTAAATGCAACATGTGCAATACAAGGCTTAATTCAAATTATAAAAAACCAGTATGCAAGGAATGTTTGGATAACCTTCTAAAAGAAGAGCGAACAGGCTTTAGGGAAGAGATACGTGCTTTCATTAAAGGAGAAGTCCAGTCTTCTGTAGCCTCCTCCATAGCCTCACTTAGCCTTCCGGGGCCCCCACCCAAAAGGGCCCTAATATGTGCCTCAGAATCAGACCCTGACTCAGAGGATAATTCCTCCTTTAGGGATTCTCTAGAAATGGAGCCGTCCACTTCTCTATCCGCTTCAAAAATGGAATCCAGATATCTGTTTTCCTCTGACGACCAATTGCTTAAAGCCATTCGTGATACTCTAAAAATTGAAGAAGTGGAAGAAGCTAGATCCATTCAGGATGAGCTGTTTGGCATCCTTAGATCCCAGAAAAAAAGAGTGTTCCCCATCAACGATACTCTCAAACAACTCATTCAGGAAGAGTGGAGAGATCCTGAAAAGAGGATTTCTGTGTCTAAGGAATTCAGGAATCGTCTATTGTTTGACGAAAGTGATACTAAATTCTGGAATTCACCTCCCAAGGTTGATGTCCAGGTAACGAAATTAACAAAGCGCACTGACCTGCCCTTTGAAGACTCTATCCAGCTAAAAGATCCTATGGATAGGAAAGCTGACTGTTTACTTAAAAAAGCTTGGGAGTCTGCTATGCTTAATCTAAAAGCTAATGTAGCCACTACCTCAGTTGCCCGTACAATGTACTTCTGGTTATCTGAGCTGGAGAATCACATTAGGGAAGGCACTCCCAGAGAACTCCTGTTAGAGACTCTTCCAACCTTAAAGTCGGCTACTGCCTTTATTGCCGATGCATCTGGTGAATCCGTCAGGTTCTCAGCAAAAGAAGGAGCATTGTCCATTGCAACTAGAAGAGCGCTATGGCTAAGGCAATGGTGCGGGGATTTCAGGTCAAAATCCAAACTTTGCAGCATTCCATTTGAGGGAGAATTTGTGTTTGGTCCTGAACTTGATTCTATTCTGGAGAAGGCAGCGGACAAAAAGAAAGGGTTTCCTGAGGTTAAAAAACCACCCAGAAAACAGCCCTTTCAGGACTTTAGAGATTGAAAAAACTCATACAGAGGCAAAGGCAAGCAAGGGCGCTGGAGCCATCCGAAAGGAGGTAGAGGTAGAGGCTTCCTCCTCAGCTCCAGTAATTCAACCTCATTTGGGAGACAATGACGCCAGAGTGGGAGGAAGGTTACTAGGGTTCCTTGCACGATGGTCCCAGATCACTTCCAACCCTTGGATTCTGGACATAATAAAGCAAGGGTACAAGCTAGAATTAACATCTCTTCCTCCCCACAAATTTATCCTGACCAGGCTGGCGTCTCAAAACTCGTCTGCTTTAATTTTTCAGGAAATCCAGAAACTCATTCAGATGGACGTAATTACACCAGTTCCAGAGGAAAAATGGAAGGGCGGTCACTTCTCCCCCTTATTCCTCATTCAAAAGCCAAATGGATCCCACAGGATGATTTGCAACCTCAAAAGTTTGAACAAGCATCTCTTGTACAAGAAGTTCAAGATGGAGTCAATAAAGTCCGCAGTAACACTGATCCATCCAGGAGCCTACATGTGCACGATAGACCTGAAGGATGCGTATTACCATGTTCCCATCTACCTTCCGTCTCAAAAGTTTCTGAGGTTCGCAATAGTCTCACCACAGGGCAAGAAACTATGCTTCCAATACAGGTCTCTACCTTTCAGGATAGCATCAGCGCCAAGAGTATTTTCAAAAATCATCATAGAGGTCGTAGCCTTCTTGAGAACACATCAAGTCCTGGTCGTTCCATACCTGGACGACTTACTCATAATAGCGAAAAATCGAGAAGAACTTATTCTACACCGAGACTTTACAATCCAAACACTACAGAATCTGGGATGGATTATAAACTGGGAGAAGTCTGCCTTGCATCCAGATACTCAGATCCTTTTCCTGGGAACCCTCCTGGACTCTGTGAAACAGAAATCTTATCTTCCCAGAGAGAAGTCAGAACGCCTGGTAGGCCAGGTCAACAATTTTCTCCATCGCCAGAGATGCTCGATAAGAGATGCTATGAAGCTCCTGGGGCAGTTAACATCCTGCATCCAGTGTATCCAGTGGGCACAGAACCATATGAGGGTCCTGCAAGGGTGGATACTGCGATCATGGGACAAAGATCCCCTACATCTGGACAATTACATCAGCATTACTCCTGCGGTCAAACAGTCCTTAGTGTGGTGGACCATTCCTACACGCCTACAGAAAGGGGCCAGGGATGCCATGGAACTCCTATCTATAGTCCAGACAGATGCAAGTCAAAAGGGCTGGGGTGCGACCATAGCAGGGTCCCTTTTCCAGGGAAGTTGGCCTCCTCCTATCCAAAGAATGTCTTCCAACTATCGAGAACTGAGGGCAGTCCTGGAAACCCTGAAGACAGCCAGTCATCTCCTGGTGGGACAACACGTGAAAGTCCTATCAGACAACTCAACGACAATAGCCTACCTACAGCATCAAGGGGGTACAAGATCTCCAGACCTTTCAGACCTCTCGAGCGAAATATTCTCTTGGGCAGAATCAAACATCAAGTCTCTATCAGCAGTTCATCTGAGAGGGAAGGACAACAAGGTGGCAGACTTTCTGAGCAGGAAAAAACTAGACCACAACGAATGGTGTCTGAACCAACAAGTATTCCAGCTTCTAACCCAGATGTGGGGCATACCTGTAGTGGATCTGTTTGCCACCAGAGAAAACACGAAAGCGGATCTTTTCTACTCTCTGTTATTCAGAGACCACCTCGAAGTTAGATGCATTCAGCCACAAGTGGGATGCTCCTCTGGCATATGCCTTTCCTCCTCTACCTATAATTGCAAGAGTTCTTCGAAAAATTCAAAGAGACAAATCCAAGGTCATTCTCATTGTTCCTTTCTGGCCCAAAAAGAGCTGGTTTCCGCTCCTAAAGAAGATGGCTCTAGCAGAACCTCTAATGCTACCTATTCAGGAAGATCTCCTCCATCAAGGGCCACTTTTTCATCCGAAGCCACAGGATCTCAAGCTCTCGGCCTGGATCCTGAAAGGAGTTTTTTGAGGGCAAAAGGCCTTTCGGACAAGGTAATCTCTACTCTACAATCCAGTAGAAAGCCAGTTACCTCAGCTATATACCTGAAGATATGGAAGAAGTTTATCTCTTTCTGTGGTCCAGCAGTTCCCAATCAATCTTCTCCTAATATCTTACAGATCTTAGATTTCCTGCAAGCCGGGTTCGACATGGGCCTCAAAACTAGTACCCTTAAAGTCCAGATTGCAGCACTAAGTGTGTTCTTTGATTCATCCCTGGCGGACCATAGATGGATAAAGAGGTTTGTAAAAGCGACTGTCCGAATCAGGCCCTCAGTGAAACCTTCGGTGGCTCCCTGGGACTTATCCTTAGTGCTAAATTTTCTTACTGGACCTCAGTTTGAACCAATTGAATCTGTAAGCCTTAGAAACCTTACCTTGAAAACTGCCTTCTTAATCGCAATTACTACTGCAAGAAGGATTGGCGAGATTCAGGCTCTGTCTATAAATGAACCTTATTGTTTAATTTCAGATGATAGGATCATTCTAACTCTTGACCCAAACTTTGTCCCCAAGGTTTGCACAGCTTTCCACCGCAATCAGGAAGTGGTCCTACCTTCATTTTGCCAGAAACCAAGAACCGCTAAGGAAATCACCTGGCATTCCCTGGATGTAAGGAGAACGGTACTCAGGTACATAGAAGTCTCTAAGAGCTGGCGAAAAGACTCTAATATTCTTCTCCAATTCCAAGGGAAGAACAAAGGGAGAAAGGCCTCAAGAGCGTCCTTATCCAGATGGATAAAAACCGTCATCAAAGAGGCTTATGAGTCTCTGAATATGGCTGCGCCAGATACCATAAAAGCCCATTCCACAAGAGCGATGGCTACCTCCTGGGCTGAAAGAAGAGGAGCCACAATTGAGCAGATATGTAAAGCGGCTACCTGGTCTTCTTCACTTACCTTCGCTAAACATTACAGACTGGACATTCCGAATAACATGGACCTTTCCTTTGGGAGAAAGATACTACAGGCCGTAGTCCCTCCCTAAAAAATAATTCATCTGGTATATCTCCAGGTGGGCCGTCATGGGGACGTAAGGGAAAAAGTGAATTAGTCTTACCGGTAATTCCATTTCCTTTAGTCCACCATGACGGCCCATATATTTTTTCCCACCCTAGGTATGTGATTTAATTTATTTAAAATCTTGCTTGATTTAATTGTTTGTGCATATTAACAGGCAATAAATCGGGTTGCATCCAAGCCGGTGTAGTTATTTGGTAGACACTGGAGTACGGATGCCGGGGTGGGGCCTTTTAACTTCTCTGCTTCCTGTCCCCACAGAGGTCAAGGGGTCATCCTCCAGGTGGGCCGTCATGGTGGACTAAAGGAAATGGAATTACCGGTAAGACTAATTCACTTTTTCCGGGTACCTGTCCGCTCCACCATCCAGCAGCTGCCAGGCGAGGTAAGTCCCCCTGTCACCTTGTAGGGTCACTCAGGGACCGTGAGGTAGGTTCCTGATAGTGGGTTTGCCCTTGTCAGGGCGGTTTATCTGCTGTAGGCAGGGCCTTAGCCCGCAGGGACGTCGCAGGGTGAGTTCCCACCACTTGCCCGGTCTGACAGCGCCAAGCCTGGGGGTGGCTGCGCGGTTGCTGGACGGGTGCTGACAGTAACATTGTTTTTAGGTCTTGTCATGTTCCGGATGTTCATAATTCGGATCCCGGTTTCATTGGCTGGAGTGCCGGTCCCTGCTGCCCGGGGCGGAGTGTCCATCCGTGCTGTGGGAATTGAGTGTGATGTCACTGGTGCGGGCGTGGTAAGGCCTGGAAGACGCAGCTGTCATTGGCGGGGGGAGATCCGTGGCGGCCAGTGATTGGGAGAGGCTGTACGTTACGTGTCCCGCGGAGGGTCAGCGGTGCAGAGGCCACCTGCTGCTGCGTCTTTCCAGTTGTTAGGACGGACACCACCAAGTCCCTTGTTGTTCGCCAGATCCTGAAGGGTTGGAGACGGGAAGGTGTCGCCGCCCGGGTTTCGTTTCGATTACTCTGCTCCCCGGTTCAGCCGTATGCTTATCCCCGCACGAGTTATATTACTACAGCTGAGGGGGTGATTTGCCGAATAACATTGCTGTTAACATTTGTGTATACAAAATTCATTGTTAACACATGTTAACATCACGTTTACATCGTTTTGTAAACACAAATATTAACCGTAATGTAATCAGGCAAATCCTCTAAGCTGTTGTAATGCGTTTCAAATGCAATGAAAACGCAACCAAAACGCAATGGGGCTCATTCACTTACCCGGTCCAGTCATGACCCGCGGCGCGATGTCTGACAAGGATTCGGGTCCGGCCGGGATCCACTTAGGGTGATGGGAGATTGCGGTTTTGTTTGCATTAAATTGACACAAAACACCGGTGGCTCGATCCCGACCGCAGACCCCCGATTTCTGTCGCATGCAAGCCGCCGCTGATGCGCCACAATCCGATTGCATGCGCATCATTCAGTGCAAAATGGAAATATTCAGGAAACCCGACGAAAGTGCGCGATTCGGACCCTTAATAAATGAGCCCCAATGTGAATGTGTCCTTAGTGTCAGCGACCCTGTCTCACTACACGTCACCAGATTACATCCCTACACGTGACCTCATCCCTACACGTCGCCCCATCCCATCCCTCCGCGTCGCCTCATCCCATCCCTCCGCGTCGCCCGATCACCGGCTTACTAGAGTCCATGGTTGGGGATGGATAAGTCTATTCCTCTGCCCCAGTGTTTCTATAGACATATAACACCCCCTCAGCACATGATGGAGCTTGAGTTTGCTGTATTGTGTAGGGGGAGAGGATGGACATGGCCGCCCATCATCCGCCCATCATCCGCCCATCATCCGCCCATCTCACATGTACCCTCTGTACAAGGTGAGACGCTGGGGCAGATTTATCAAGTGTCTGAAAGTCAGAATATTCCTAGTTGCCCATGGCAACCAATCACAGCTCAGCTTTCATTTTACCAGTGCTCATGAATATTTTAAAGCTGAGCTGTGATTGGTTGCCATGGGCAACTAGGAATATCCTGACTTTCAGACACTTGATAAATCTGCCCCAATGGGTCAGGACACACGTCCTCCAATCCTCAGGGTCGGCCTGAAACCCAAATACCCAGAACTGAGTGTATTGTACATCGCCATGACCTTCCCCAACAAGGAGATTTATAATAATATATAAGAAGAAATGGGCTCATCCCCAATATCCCGCCGAGTCACAGCATGTGGTGAGGAGGGGTCCGCAATGTGACTGACCATCTCTATGACCCCCTTGTGGTGAGGAGGGGTCCGCAATGTGACTGACCATCTCTATGACCCCCTTGTGGTGAGGAGGGGTCCGCTCTGTGACTGACCATCTCTATGACCCCCTTGTGGTGGGGAGGGGTCCGCAATGTGACTGACCATCTCTATGACCCCCTTGTGGTGAGGAGGGGTCCGCTCTGTGACTGACCATCTCTATGACCCCCTTGTGGTGAGGAGGGGTCCGCAATGTGACTGACCATCTCTATGACCCCCTTGTGGTGAGGAGGG
Organism: Engystomops pustulosus; assembly: GCF_040894005.1. Taxonomy (NCBI): domain Eukaryota; kingdom Metazoa; phylum Chordata; class Amphibia; order Anura; family Leptodactylidae; genus Engystomops; species Engystomops pustulosus. The sequence continues at coordinate 142,168 of NW_027285020.1, read as the reverse complement.
GTCCGCTCTGTGACTGACCATCTCTATGACCCCCTTGTGGTGAGGAGGGGTCCGCAATGTGACTGACCATCTCTATGACCCCCTTGTGGTGGGGAGGGGTCCGCTCTGTGACTGACCATCTCTATGACCCCCTTGTGGTGAGGAGGGGTCCGCTCTGTGGCTGACCATCTCTATGACCCCCTTGTGGTGAGGGGGAGGGGTCCGCTCTGTGACTGACCATCTCTATGACCCCCTTGTGGTGAGGGGGAGGGGTCCGCTCTGTGACTGACCATCTCTATGACCCCCTTGTGGTGAGGAGGGGTCCGCTCTGTGGCTGACCATCTCTATGACCCCCTTGTGGTGAGGGGGAGGGGTCCGCTCTGTGACTGACCATCTCTATGACCCCCTTGTGGTGAGGGGGAGGGGTCCGCTCTGTGACTGACCATCTCTATGACCCCCTTGTGGTGAGGAGGAGGGGTCCTATCTGTGACTGACCATCTCTATGACCCCCTTGTGGAGAGGGGGAGGGGTCCGCTCTGTGACTGACCATCTCTATGACCCCCTTGTGGTGAGGAGGGGTCCGCTCTGTGACTGACCATCTCTATGACCCCCTTGTGGTGAGGAGGAGGGGTCCGCTCTGTGACTGACCATCTCTATGACCCCCTTGTGGTGAGGAGGAGGGGTCCGCTCTGTGACTGACCATCTCTATGACCCCCTTGTGGTGAGGGGGAGGGGTCCGCTCTGTGACTGACCATCTCTATGACCCCCTTGTGGTGGGGAGGGGTCCGCTCTGTGGCTGACCATCTCTATGACCCCCTTGTGGTGAGGGGGGGGGGGGGGTCCGCTCTGTGACTGACCATCTCTATGACCCCCTTGTGGTGAGGAGGAGGGGTCCGCTCTGTGACTGACCATCTCTATGACCCCCTTGTGGTGGGGAGGGGTCCGCTCTGTGACTGACCATCTCTATGACCCCCTTGTGGAGAGGGGGAGGGGTCCGCTCTGTGACTGACCATCTCTATGACCCCCTTGTGGTGGGGAGGGGTCCGCTCTGTGGCTGACCATCTCTATGACCCCCTTGTGGTGAGGGGGGGGGGGGTCCGCTCTGTGACTGACCATCTCTATGACCCCCTTGTGGTAAAGAGGGGTCCGCTCTGTGACTGACCATCTCTCTGACCCCCTTGTGGTGAGGGGGAGGGGTCCGCTCTGTTACTGACCATCTCTATGACCCCCTTGTGGTGAGGAGGGGTCCGCTCTGTGGCTGACCATCTCTATGACCCCCTTGTGGTGAGGGGGAGGGGTCCGCTCTGTGACTGACCATCTCTATGACCCCCTTGTGGTGAGGGGGAGGGGTCCGCTCTGTGACTGACCATCTCTATGACCCCCTTGTGGTGAGGAGGAGGGGTCCTATCTGTGACTGACCATCTCTATGACCCCCTTGTGGAGAGGGGGAGGGGTCCGCTCTGTGACTGACCATCTCTATGACCCCCTTGTGGTGAGGAGGGGTCCGCTCTGTGGCTGACCATCTCTATGACCCCCTTGTGGTAAAGAGGGGTCCGCTCTGTGGCTGACCATCTCTATGACCCCCTTGTGGTGGGGAGGGGTCCGCTCTGTGACTGACCATCTCTATGACCCCCTTGTGGTGAGGAGGAGGGGTCCGCTCTGTGACTGACCATCTCTATGACCCCCTTGTGGTGAGGAGGAGGGGTCCGCTCTGTGACTGACCATCTCTATGACCCCCTTGTGGTGGGGAGGGGTCCGCTCTGTGACTGACCATCTCTATGACCCCCTTGTGGTGAGGAGGAGGGGTCCGCTCTGTGACTGACCATCTCTATGACCCCCTTGTGGTGGGGAGGGGTCCGCTCTGTGACTGACCATCTCTATGACCCCTTTGTGGTGAGGAGGAGGGGTCCGCTCTGTGACTGTCCATCTCTATGACCCCCTTGTGGTGAGGAGGGGTCCGCTCTGTGACTGACCATCTCTATGACCCCCTTGTGGTGGGGAGGGGTCCGCAATGTGACTGACCATCTCTATGACCCCCTTGTGGTGAGGAGGGGTCCGCTCTGTGACTGACCATCTCTATGACCCCCTTGTGGTGAGGAGGGGTCCGCAATGTGACTGACCATCTCTATGACCCCCTTGTGGTGAGGAGGGGTCCGCTCTGTGATTGACCATCTCTATGACCCCCTTGTGGTGAGGAGGGGTCCGCAATGTGACTGACCATCTCTATGACCCCCTTGTGGTGGGGAGGGGTCCGCTCTGTGACTGACCATCTCTATGACCCCCTTGTGGTGAGGAGGGGTCCGCTCTGTGGCTGACCATCTCTATGACCCCCTTGTGGTGAGGGGGAGGGGTCCGCTCTGTGACTGACCATCTCTATGACCCCCTTGTGGTGAGGGGGAGGGGTCCGCTCTGTGACTGACCATCTCTATGACCCCCTTGTGGTGAGGAGGGGTCCGCTCTGTGGCTGACCATCTCTATGACCCCCTTGTGGTGAGGGGGAGGGGTCCGCTCTGTGACTGACCATCTCTATGACCCCCTTGTGGTGAGGGGGAGGGGTCCGCTCTGTGACTGACCATCTCTATGACCCCCTTGTGGTGAGGAGGAGGGGTCCTATCTGTGACTGACCATCTCTATGACCCCCTTGTGGAGAGGGGGAGGGGTCCGCTCTGTGACTGACCATCTCTATGACCCCCTTGTGGTGAGGAGGGGTCCGCTCTGTGACTGACCATCTCTATGACCCCCTTGTGGTGAGGAGGAGGGGTCCGCTCTGTGACTGACCATCTCTATGACCCCCTTGTGGTGAGGAGGAGGGGTCCGCTCTGTGACTGACCATCTCTATGACCCCCTTGTGGTGAGGGGGAGGGGTCCGCTCTGTGACTGACCATCTCTATGACCCCCTTGTGGTGGGGAGGGGTCCGCTCTGTGGCTGACCATCTCTATGACCCCCTTGTGGTGAGGGGGGGGGGGGGGTCCGCTCTGTGACTGACCATCTCTATGACCCCCTTGTGGTGAGGAGGAGGGGTCCGCTCTGTGACTGACCATCTCTATGACCCCCTTGTGGTGGGGAGGGGTCCGCTCTGTGACTGACCATCTCTATGACCCCCTTGTGGAGAGGGGGAGGGGTCCGCTCTGTGACTGACCATCTCTATGACCCCCTTGTGGTGGGGAGGGGTCCGCTCTGTGGCTGACCATCTCTATGACCCCCTTGTGGTGAGGGGGGGGGGGTCCGCTCTGTGACTGACCATCTCTATGACCCCCTTGTGGTAAAGAGGGGTCCGCTCTGTGACTGACCATCTCTCTGACCCCCTTGTGGTGAGGGGGAGGGGTCCGCTCTGTTACTGACCATCTCTATGACCCCCTTGTGGTGAGGAGGGGTCCGCTCTGTGGCTGACCATCTCTATGACCCCCTTGTGGTGAGGGGGAGGGGTCCGCTCTGTGACTGACCATCTCTATGACCCCCTTGTGGTGGGGAGGGGTCCGCTCTGTGACTGACCATCTCTATGACCCCCTTGTGGTGAGGAGGGGTCCGCTCTGTGGCTGACCATCTCTATGACCCCCTTGTGGTAAAGAGGGGTCCGCTCTGTGGCTGACCATCTCTATGACCCCCTTGTGGTGGGGAGGGGTCCGCTCTGTGACTGACCATCTCTATGACCCCCTTGTGGTGAGGAGGAGGGGTCCGCTCTGTGACTGACCATCTCTATGACCCCCTTGTGGTGAGGAGGAGGGGTCCGCTCTGTGACTGACCATCTCTATGACCCCCTTGTGGTGGGGAGGGGTCCGCTCTGTGACTGACCATCTCTATGACCCCCTTGTGGTGAGGAGGAGGGGTCCGCTCTGTGACTGACCATCTCTATGACCCCCTTGTGGTGGGGAGGGGTCCGCTCTGTGACTGACCATCTCTATGACCCCTTTGTGGTGAGGAGGAGGGGTCCGCTCTGTGACTGACCATCTCTATGACCCCCTTGTGGTGAGGGGGAAGGGGTCCGCTCTGTGACTGACCATCTCTATGACCCCCTTGTGGTGAGGAGGAGGGGTCCGCTCTGTGACTGACCATCTCTATGACCCCCTTGTGGTGAGGGGGAAGGGGTCCGCTCTGTGACTGACCATCTCTATGACCCCCTTGTGGTGAGGAGGAGGGGTCCGCTCTGTGACTGACCATCTCTATGACCCCCTTGTGGTGAGGAGGAGGGGTCCGCTCTGTGACTGACCATCTCTATGACCCCCTTGTGGTGAGGAGGAGGGGTCCGCTCTGTGACTGACCATCTCTATGACCCCCTTGTGGTGAGGGGGAGGGGTCCGCTCTGTGACTGACCATCTCTATGACCCCCTTGTGGTGAGGGGGGGGGGGTCCGCTCTGTGACTGACCATCTCTATGACCCCCTTGTGGTAAAGAGGGGTCCGCTCTGTGACTGACCATCTCTATGACCCCCTTGTGGTGAGGGGGGGTCCGCTCTGTGACTGACCATCTCTATGACCCCCTTGTGGTGAGGGGGGGGGTCCGCTCTGTGACTGACCATCTCTATGACCCCCTTGTGGTGAGGGGGGGGGGGTCCGCTCTGTGACTGACCATCTCTATGACCCCCTTGTGGTGAGGGGGGGGGGGGGTCCGCTCTGTGACTGACCATCTCTATGACCCCCTTGTGGTGAGGGGGGGGGGTCCGCTCTGTGACTGACCATCTCTATGACCCCCTTGTGGTGACGGCCGGTCACATGATGCTATCGGTCGTGTATTGTACATTCAGTGCTCTGTCCATTCTCATGTTATGCTGCCACCTAGTGGTCAAAGGTTTTATTGTTTGATCATTTGCTTGCTGTATCCCATCATGCACTGCTGCCCAGTTTCTCCTCCTCTTCCTGTGACATCACTTCCTGCTTCTTCATGCTGTCCTCCATTTGTGGCTGTAGCAGACATATTCCTCCTCAGTGTGCAGTAGCACATGGCCACGCTGTGGATGAATGTCAGTGACTTCTACCATCCAGTATATGGAGACTGCAATCACAACCGATCAGGGTCTAATCCAACGTATACCTGTGGCAGAATACCCCTCCTCACATGGCGTGGCCCTTGTTCTTTATCTGCCACTTACCGTGGGCCCTTGTCCTCCAGCCTCCTCCAGCCTCCTCCTGTATCCTCCTCCTGTAGCCTCCAGCCTCCTCCTGTAGCCTCCAGCCTCCTCCTGTAGCCTCCAGCCTCCTCCTGTATCCTCCAGCCTCCTCCTGTATCCTCCTCTTGTAGCCTCCAGCCTCCTCTTGTAGCCTCCAGCCTCCTCCTGTAGCCTCCAGCCTCCTCCTGTATCCTACTAACGTGGGCAGTACTAGAGGTGATCACATGCTTAAATACTCTGCACAGCAGTGACTCCCCCTGTTCATCAGGTTTCCCGCGTGTCCTGTGCTGTCTGAGGAGGCTCCGGCCGAGGGTTCAGCGCGTCACTCCTGATGGAAACCACCATGGCTGCTTCCCCCCTACACTGCCCCCTGCACCCCCAGCCCTGCTCCTGCCTGCCCTCTGCACCCCAGCCCTGCTCCTGCCCGCCCTCTGCACCCCAGCCCTGCTCCTGCCCGCCCCGCCAGCCCTGCTCCTGCCCGCCCCGCCAGCCCTGCTCCTGCCCGCCCCGCCAGCCCTGCTCCTGCCCGCCCCGCCAGCCCTGCTCCTGCCCGCCCCGCCAGCCTCCAGCCCTGCTCCTGCCCGCCTCCAGCCCTGCTCCTGCCCGCCCCGCCAGCCTCCAGCCCTGCTCCTGCCCGCCCCGCCAGCCTCCAGCCCTGCTCCTGCCCGCCCCGCCAGCCTCCAGCCCTGCTCGCCCCGCCAGCCTCCAGCCCTGCCCGCCCCGCCAGCCTCCAGCCCCACCCCTTGTGGTGAGGGGGGGGTCCGCTCTGTGACTGACCATCTCTATGACCCCCTTGTGGAGAGGGGGAGGGGTCCGCTCTGTGACTGACCATCTCTATGACCCCCTTGTGGTGAGGAGGGGTCCGCTCTGTGACTGACCATCTCTATGACCCCCTTGTGGAGAGGGGGAGGGGTCCGCTCTGTGACTGACCATCTCTATGACCCCCTTGTGGTGGGGAGGGGTCCGCTCTGTGACTGACCATCTCTATGACCCCCTTGTGGAGAGGGGGAGGGGTCCGCTCTGTGACTGACCATCTCTATGACCCCCTTGTGGTGGGGAGGGGTCCGCTCTGTGACTGACCATCTCTATGACCCCCTTGTGGTGAGGAGGGGTCCGCTCTGTGGCTGACCATCTCTATGACCCCCTGGTGGTGAGGGGGAGGGGTCCGCTCTGTGACTGACCATCTCTATGACCCCCTTGTGGTGAGGGGGGGGGGGTCCGCTCTGTGACTGACCATCTCTATGACCCCCTTGTGGTGACGGCCGGTCACATGATGCTATCGGTCGTGTATTGTACATTCAGTGCTCTGTCCATTCTCATGTTATGCTGCCACCTAGTGGTCAAAGGTTTTATTGTTTGATCATTTGCTTGCTGTATCCCATCATGCACTGCTGCCCAGTTTCTCCTCCTCTTCCTGTGACATCACTTCCTGCTTCTTCTCGCTGTCCTCCATTTGTGGCTGTAGCAGACATATTCCTCCTCAGTGTGCAGTAGCACATGGCCACGCTGTGGATGAATGTCAGTGACTTCTACCATCCAGTATATGGAGACTGCAATCACAACCGATCAGGGTCTAATCCAACGTATACCTGTGGCAGAATACCCCTCCTCACATGGCGTGGCCCTTGTTCTTTATCTGCCACTTACCGTGGGCCCTTGTCCTCCAGCCTCCTCCTGTATCCTCCTCCTGTCCCCTCCAGCCTCCTCCTGTAGCCTCCAGCCTCCTCCTGTAGCCTCCAGCCTCCTCCTGTATCCTACTAACGTGGGCAGTACTAGAGGTGATCACATGCTTAAATACTCTGCACAGCAGTGACTCCCCCTGTTCATCAGGTTTCCCGCGTGTCCTGTGCTGTCTGAGGAGGCTCCGGCCGAGGGTTCAGCGCGTCACTCCTGATGGAAACCACCATGGCTGCTTCCCCCCTACACTGCCCCCTGCACCCCCAGTCCTGCTCCTGCCTGCCCTCTGCACCCCCAGCCCTGCTCCTGCCTGCCCTCTGCACCCCAGCCCTGCTCCTGCCTGCCCTCTGCACCCCAGCCCTGCTCCTGCCCGCCCCGCCAGCCCTGCTCCTGCCCGCCCCGCCAGCCCTGCTCCTGCCCGCCCCGCCAGCCCTGCTCCTGCCCGCCCCGCCAGCCCTGCTCCTGCCCGCCCCGCCAGCCCTGCTCCTGCCCGCCCCGCCAGCCCTGCTCCTGCCCGCCCCGCCAGCCCTGCTGCTGCCCGCCCCGCCAGCCCTGCTCCTGCCCGCCCCGCCAGCCCTGCTGCTGCCCGCCCTGCTCCTGCCCGCCCCGCCAGCCTCCAGCCCTGCTCCTGCCCGCCCCGCCAGCCCTGCTCCTGCCCGCCCCGCCAGCCCTGCTCCTGCCCGCCCCGCCAGCCCTGCTCCTGCCCGCCCCGCCAGCCTCCAGCCCTGCTCCTGCCCGCCCCGCCAGCCTCCAGCCCTGCTCCTGCCCGCCCCGCCAGCCTCCAGCCCTGCTCCTGCCCGCCCCGCCAGCCCTGCTCCTGCCCGCCCCGCCAGCCCTGCTCCTGCCCGCCCCGCCAGCCCTGCTCCTGCCCGCCCCGCCAGCCCTGCTCCTGCCCGCCCCGCCAGCCCTGCTCCTGCCCGCCCCGCCAGCCCTGCTCCTGCCCGCCCCGCCAGCCCTGCTCCTGCCCGCCCCGCCAGCCCTGCTCCTGCCCGCCCCGCCAGCCCTGCTCCTGCCCGCCCCGCCAGCCTCCAGCCCTGCTCCTGCCCGCCCCGCCAGCCTCCAGCCCTCCAGCCCTGCTCCTGCCCGCCCCGCCAGCCTCCAGCCCTGCTCCTGCCCGCCAGCCTCCAGCCCTGCTCCTGCCCGCCAGCCTCCAGCCTCCAGCCCTGCCCGCCCCGCCAGCCTCCAGCCCTGCTCCTGCCCGCCCCGCCAGCCTCCAGCCCTGCTCCTGCCCGCCCCGCCAGCCGCCAGCCCTGCTCCTGCCCGCCCCGCTCCTGCCCGCCCCGCCAGCCCCGCTCCTGCCCGCCCCGCCAGCCCTGCTCCTGCCCGCCCCGCCAGCCCTGCTCCTGCCCGCCCCGCCAGCCTCCAGCCCTGCTCCTGCCCGCCCCGCCAGCCTCCAGCCCTCCAGCCCTGCTCCTGCCCGCCCCGCCAGCCTCCAGCCCTGCTCCTGCCCGCCAGCCTCCAGCCCTGCTCCTGCCCGCCCCGCCAGCCTCCAGCCCTGCCCGCCCCGCCAGCCTCCAGCCCTGCCCGCCCCGCCAGCCTCCAGCCCTGTCCGCCCCGCCAGCCTCCAGCCCTGCCCGCCCCGCCAGCCTCCAGCCCTGCCCGCCCCGCCAGCCCTGCTCCTGCCCGCCCCGCCAGCCTCCAGCCCTGCTCCTGCCCGCCAGCCTCCAGCCCTGCTCCTGCCCGCCCCGCCAGCCTCCAGCCCTGCTCCTGCCCGCCCCTCCAGCCCTGCTCCTGCCCGCCCCGCCAGCCTCCAGCCCTGCTCCTGCCCGCCCCGCCAGCCCTGCTCCTGCCCGCCCCGCCAGCCTCCAGCCCTGCTCGCCCCGCCAGCCTCCAGCCCTGCTCGCCCCGCCAGCCTCCAGCCCTGCCCGCCCCGCCAGCCTCCAGCCCTGCCCGCCCCGCCAGCCTCCAGCCCTGCCCGCCCCGCCAGCCTCCAGCCCTGCCCGCCCCGCCAGCCTCCAGCCCTGCCCGCCCCGCCAGCCTCCCCCCCATGTAATATTACGTGTGTGTATTACATGGGGGGGATGTGTGATGTCTCCCTGTGTGGGGGGCCACTCTCTGCTCTTGTTATTGTTGCGGGGGTTCTGTGTGTTTGTTGGATCTGGACTCTGTTCTGTTGCACAATGTATTTGCTCTGTTTCGCTGCTTGTGGAGAAACTCCTGCACCCGCTGCTCATGACTGAATCATCTAATGGGGGCTCTGTGGTGTAGTGTCTGGGGGCTCTGTGGTGTAGTGTCCGGGGGGGGGGGGCCCTGTGGTGTAGTGTCTGGGGGCTCTGTGATGGGGGTGACAGTGAGGATAGTCTCTTAGCACTTGGCGGGCTCTTGCGCTTCCTCTGTTTGCGCAGCCCCAGGTTACACTCAGGTCAGTGACAACCTTCAGCCTCCATGTGACCACAGACAAACACCCGGCGGGGGCAGTATAAGAGGAGGAGGAGGGGGGCAGTATAAGAGGAGGAGGAGGGGGGCAGTATAAGAGGAGGAGGAGGGGGGCAGTATAAGAGGAGGAGGAGGGGGGCAGTATAAGAGGAGGAGGAGGGGGGCAGTATAAGAGGAGGAGGAGGGGGGCAGTATAAGAGGAGGAGGAGGGGGGCAGTATAAGGGGAGTAGGGGAGCAGTATAAGAGGAGGAGGAGGGGGGCAGTATAAGAGGAGGAGGAGGGGGGCAGTATAAGTGTCTGGGGCAGCCCCCCTGAGCCCAGTCCTGCACCATGGTTCTGCTGCTGCTGCACCTGTGGCTGCTGTCCCTGCTGTACGGGCGAGTCCACAGCCAGGAGAAGACGTAAGTATCTGCAGTACTACCTCTGCTTGCTGTGTGTGACCAGGAAATCCTTGTTGTGGGCACATTATTGTCTGTTGTTACAATGTATCAGTTTGGAGATCAGAGCAGCTCCCGGGTCGGGTGGATTGGTCACATTGTCCCCCAAACCAGGGGAAGGAGCAGGAGACTCCTGAGAACATAAATCTATCAATCATTACTGATACAATAATCCCTGCAGAATGTAACAATGGGGGCCCCATGGGGGAGGTGCCCGGGAGATACAGCAGTGTTATATCACCTTATCCTGTGCATTACCCCCCCCCCCCCCTGTATATACAGTATCAGGAGATACACCCCCCCCCCTGTATATACAGTATCAGGAGATACACCCCCCCCCCTGTATATGCAGTATCAGGAGATACATCCCCCCCCCCCTGTATATACAGTATCAGGAGATACATCCCCCCCCCCTGTATATACAGTATCAGGAGATACACCCCCCCCCCTGTATATACAGTATCAGGAGATACATCCCCCCCCCCTGTATATACAGTATCAGGAGATACACCCCCCCCCCCTGTATATACAGTATCAGGAGATACATCCCCCCCCCTGTATATACAGTATCAGGAGATACATCCGCCCCCCTGTATATACAGTATCAGGAGATACATCCCCCCCCTGTATATACAGTATCAGGAGATACATCCCCCCCCCCTGTATATACAGTATCAGGAGATACACCCCCCCCCCTGTATATGCAGTATCAGGAGATACATCCCCCCCCTGTATATACAGTATCAGGAGATACATCCCCCCCCCCCTGTATATACAGTATCAGGAGATACATCCCCCCCCCCCCGTATATACAGTATCAGGAGATACATCCCCCCCCCCCTGTATATACAGTATCAGGAGATACATCTCCCCCCCTCCCCCTGTATATACAGTATCAGGAGATACACCCCCCCCCCCTGTATATGCAGTATCAGGAGATACATCCCCCCCCCCTGTATATACAGTATCAGGAGATACACCCCCCCCCCTGTATATGCAGTATCAGGAGATACATCCCCCCCCTGTATATACAGTATCAGGAGATACATCCCCCCCCCCTCCCCCTGTATATACAGTATCAGGAGATACATCCGCCCCCCTGTATATACAGTATCAGGAGATACATCCCCACCCCCTGTATATACAGTATCAGGAGATACATCCCCACCCCCTGTATATACAGTATCAGGAGATACATCCCCACCCCCTGTATATACAGTATCAGGAGATACACCCCCCCCCCCCTGTATATGCAGTATCAGGAGATACATCCCCCCCCCCTGTATATACAGTATCAGGAGATACACCCCCCCCCCCCTGTATATACAGTATCAGGAGATACATCCCCCCCCCCTGTATATACAGTATCAGGAGATACATCCCCCCCCCCCCGTATATACAGTATCAGGAGATACATCCCCCCCCCCTGTATATACAGTATCAGGAGATACATCCCCCCCCCTGTATATACAGTATCAGGAGATACATCCCCCCCCCCCGTATATACAGTATCAGGAGATACATCTCCCCCCCTCCCCCTGTATATACTGTATCAGGAGATACATCCCCCCCCCCTCCCCCTGTATATACAGTATCAGGAGATACATCCGCCCCCCTGTATATACAGTATCAGGAGATACATCCGCCCCCCTGTATATACAGTATCAGGAGATACATCCCCCCCCCTGTATATACAGTATCAGGAGATACATCCCCCCCCCTGTATATACAGTATCAGGAGATACATCCCCCCCCCCTGTATATACAGTATCGGGAGATACATCCCCCCCCCCTGTATATACAGTATCAGGAGATACATCCCCCCCCCCCCTGTATATACAGTATCAGGAGATACACCCCCCCCCCTGTATATACAGTATCAGGAGATACACCCCCCCCCCCTGTATATACAGTATCAGGAGATACATCCCCCCCCCTGTATATACAGTATCAGGAGATACACCCCCCCCCCCTGTATATACAGTATCAGGAGATACATCCCCCCCCTGTATATACAGTATCAGGAGATACATCCCCCCCCCCTGTATATACAGTATCAGGAGATACATCCCCCCCCCCTCCCCCTGTATATACAGTATCAGGAGATACATCCGCCCCCCTGTATATACAGTATCAGGAGATACATCCGCCCCCCTGTATATACAGTATCAGGAGATACATCCCCCCCCCTGTATATACAGTATCAGGAGATACATCCCCCCCCCCCCCTGTATATACAGTATCAGGAGATACATCCCCCCCCCCTGTATATACAGTATCAGGAGATACATCCCCCCCCTGTATATACAGTATCAGGAGATACATCTCCCCCCTTCCCCCTGTATATACTGTATCAGGAGATACATCCCCCCCCCTCCCCCTGTATATACAGTATCAGGAGATACATCCCCCCCCCCCTGTATATACAGTATCAGGAGATACATCCCCCCCCCTGTATATACAGTATCAGGAGATACATCCCCCCCCCCTGTATATACAGTATCAGGAGATACATCCCCCCCCTGTATATACAGTATCAGGAGATACATCCCCACCCCCTGTATATACAGTATCAGGAGATACATCCCCCCCCTGTATATACAGTATCAGGAGATACATCCCCCCCCTGTATATACAGTATCAGGAGATACATCCCCCCCCCCTGTATATACAGTATCAGGAGATACACCCCCCCCCCTGTATATACAGTATCAGGAGATACATCCCCACCCCCTGTATATACAGTATCAGGAGATACATCCCCACCCCCTGTATATACAGTATCAGGAGATACATCCCCCCCCTGTATATACAGTATCAGGAGATACATCCCCCCCCTGTATATACAGTATCAGGAGATACATCCCCACCCCCTGTATATACAGTATCAGGAGATACACCCCCCCCCCCTGTATATACAGTATCAGGAGATACATCCCCCCCCCCTGTATATACAGTATCAGGAGATACATCCCCCCCCCCCTGTATATACAGTATCAGGAGATACACCCCCCCCCTGTATATACAGTATCAGGAGATACATCCCCCCCCCTGTATATACAGTATCAGGAGATACATCCCCACCCCCTGTATATACAGTATCAGGAGATACATCCCCCCCCCCCCCCCTGTATATACAGTATCAGGAGATACATCCCCCCCCCCTGTATATACAGTATCAGGAGATACATCCCCCCCCCCTGTATATACAGTATCAGGAGATACATCCCCCCCCTGTATATACAGTATCAGGAGATACATCCCCCCCCTGTATATACAGTATCAGGAGATACATCCCCCCCCCCTGTATATACAGTATCAGGAGATACATCCCCCCCCCCTGTATATACAGTATCATGAGATACATCCCCCCCCCCTCCCCCTGTATATACAGTATCAGGAGATACACCCCCCCCCCTGTATATACAGTATCAGGAGATACACCCCCCCCCCCCCCTGTATATACAGTATCAGGAGATACACCCCCCCCCCCTGCATATACAGTATCAGGAGATACACCCCCCCCCCCTGTATATACAGTATCAGGAGATACATCCCCCCCCTGTATATACAGTATCAGGAGATACACCCCCCCCTGTATATACAGTATCAGGAGATACATCCCCCCCCCTGTATATACAGTATCAGGAGATACATCCCCACCCCCTGTATATACAATATCAGGAGATACACCCCCCCCCCTGTATATACAGTATCAGGAGATACACCCACCCCCTGTATATACAGTATCAGGAGATACATCCCCCCCCCCCCTGTATATACAGTATCAGGAGATACATCCCCCCCCCCCCCTGTATATACAGTATCAGGAGATACATCTCCCCCCCTCCCCCTGTATATACTGTATCAGGAGATACATCCCCCCCCCTCCCCCTGTATATACAGTATCAGGAGATACATCCGCCCCCCTGTATATACAGTATCAGGAGATACATCCCCCCCCCCCTGTATATACAGTATCAGGAGATACATCCCCCCCCCTGTATATACAGTATCAGGAGATACATCCCCCCCTGTATATACAGTATCAGGAGATACACCCCCCCCCTGTATATACAGTATCAGGAGATACACCCCCCCCCCCCCTGTATATACAGTATCAGGAGATACACCCCCCCCCCCCTGTATATACAGTATCAGGAGATAAACCCCCCCCCCCTGCATATACAGTATCAGGAGATACACCCCCCCCCCCTGTATATACAGTATCAGGAGATACATCCCCCCCCCTGTATATACAGTATCAGGAGATACACCCCCCCCTGTATATACAGTATCAGGAGATACATCCCCCCCCCTGTATATACAGTATCAGGAGATACATCCCCACCCCCTGTATATACAGTATCAGGAGATACATCCCCCCCCCCTGTATATACAGTATCAGGAGATACATCCCCCCCCCTGTATATACAGTATCAGGAGATACATCCCCACCCCCTGTATATACAGTATCAGGAGATACATCCCCACCCCCTCCCCCTGTATATACAGTATCAGGAGATACATCCCCCCCCCCTGTATATACAGTATCAGGAGATACACCCCCCCCCCTGTATATACAGTATCAGGAGATACATCCCCCCCCTGTATATACAGTATCAGGAGATACATCCCCCCCCTGTATATACAGTATCAGGAGATACATCCCCACCCCCTGTATATACAGTATCAGGAGATACACCCCCCCCCCTGTATATACAGTATCAGGAGATACATCCCCACCCCCTGTATATACAGTATCAGGAGATACACCCCCCCCCCTGTATATACAGTATCAGGAGATACATCCCCCCCCCTGTATATACAGTATCAGGAGATACATCCCCCCCCCTGTATATACAGTATCAGGAGATACATCCCCCCCCCTGTATATACAGTATCAGGAGATACATCCCCCCCCCTGTATATACAGTATCAGGAGATACATCCGCCCCCCTGTATATACAGTATCAGGAGATACATCCGCCCCCCTGTATATACAGTATCAGGAGATACATCCGCCCCCCTGTATATACAGTATCAGGAGATACATCCGCCCCCCTGTATATACAGTATCAGGAGATACATCCCCCCCCCTGTATATACAGTATCAGGAGATACATCCCCCCCCCCCCCCTGTATATACAGTATCGGGAGATACATCCCCCCCCCCCCTGTATATACAGTATCAGGAGATACATCCCCCCCCCCCCCGTATATACAGTATCAGGAGATACATCCCCCCCCCCCCCCGTATATACAGTATCAGGAGATACATCCCCCCCCCCCCTGTATATACAGTATCAGGAGATACATCCCCCCCCCCCTGTATATACTGTATACACATACACGGGGTCGGTCACGTCTGTGTTGTCTTGCAGGTACCTGGTGATGGGCCCCCGGATGTGGAGGGTGGGGGCCCAGGAGCCGGTGCTGGTCCAGGGCTTCGGACATGATGAGAATATCCCCGTTAGGATTTCGCTGTTGAGTTTCCCGGATAAGAAGATACAATATTCCTCCCAACATCTGGAGCTGACGAAAGCCAACAACTTCCAGGGGATGGTGACCCTCCAGGTAAGTGCCGCCCCCGGGAAAGCTGGGTGACGACTCACAGGACTGTCACACACATGGTCACCCAGCTTTCCTACATACTGGGGCTGGTAAAGCTGGGTGACGACTCACAGGACTGTCACACACATGGTCACCCAGCTTTCCTACATACTGGGGCTGGTAAAGCTGGGTGACGACTAACAGGACTGTCACACACATGGTCACCCAGCTTTCCTACATACTGGGGCTGGTAAAGCTGGGTGACGACTCACAGGACTGTCACACACATTGTCACCCAGCTTTCCTACACATTGGAGCTGGTAAAGCTGGGTGACAATTTATCTTGTAGTTACAACCCAAGGATTTTCCTCGGAAGAACGACCCCAAGTTTGTCTTCCTGCAAGCCCAGTCCCCGTCATTCACCAAGGAGGAGCGCGTCCCCATCACCCACAACAACGGCTTCATCTTCATCCAGATCGACAAACCCGTCTACACCCCGGAGCAGTCAGGTAATACACACAGTGATGTCACAGTACAGGAGAATACACACAGTGATGTCACAGTACAGGAGAATACACACAGAGATGTCACAGTACAGGAGAATACACACAGAGATGTCACAGTACAGGGATAATACACAGTGATGTCACAGTACAGGGATAATACACACAGTGATGTCACAGTACAGGGATAATACACACAGTGATGTCACAGTACAGGGGTAATACACACAGTGATGTCACAGTACAGGGATAATACACAGTGATGTCACAGTACAGGGATAATACACACAGTGATGTCACAGTACAGGGATAATACACACAGTGATGTCACAGTACAGGGGATAATACACACAGTGATGTCACAGTACAGGGGATAATACACACAGTGATGTCACAGTACAGAGATAATACACACAGTGATGTCACAGTACAGGAGAATACACACAGAGATGTCACAGTACAGGGATAATACACAGTGATGTCACAGTACAGGGATAATACACACAGTGATGTCACAGTACAGGGATAATACACACAGAGATGTCACAGTACAGGGATAATACACAGTGATGTCACACTACAGGGAGAATACACACAGTGATGTCACACTACAGGGAGAATACACACAGTGATGTCACAGCACAGGGAGAATACACACAGTGATGTCACAGCACAGGGAGAATACACACAGTGATGTCACAGTACAGGGATAATACACAGTGATGTCACAGTACAGGGATAATACACACAGTGATGTCACAGTACAGGGATAATACACACAGTGATGTCACAGTACAGGGGATAATACACACAGTGATGTCACAGTACAGGGATAATACACACAGCGATGTCACAGTACAGAGATAATACACACAGTGATGTCACAGTACAGGGGATAATACACACAGTGATGTCACACTACAGGGAGAATACACACAGTGATGTCACAGTACAGAGATAATACACACAGTGATGTCACAGTACAGGGATAATACACACAGTGATGTCACACTACAGGGAGAATACACACAGTGATGTCACAGCACAGGGAGAATACACACAGTGATGTCACAGCACAGGGAGAATACACACAGTGATGTCACAGCACAGGGAGAATACACACAGTGATGTCACAGTCGTGCTGCTATGTCCTCCTTGCAGTCTCTCCGGTGTTTTGCTCTCATCTCATTTTCTTGTTTTCTCAGTGAAGATCCGGATTTACTCCATGGATGAGGAGCTGCGCCCGGCGCGGAGAGCGGTCACCCTCACCTTCAAGGTGATCTGCACCCAGTGCTGCAGCATGAGATACAGACAGCGGGGGCGGGGGAAGGTCGCAGAGTATTTTGGGGTCTCTTATTCTTGGGGCCCCACTGGATGACAATCTCCATGTCTCACCTCTAGGACCCAGAAGAGGTGAAGATGGACGTCATCACGCAGAAGGACGCCACCGGAATCATCTCCTTCCCGGACTTCAAGATTCCGGCTAACCCCAAGTAAGAGAGCCCCCCACCCCCCTGCAAGAGGTGCCGCCCCCCCCCCCCCGCAGGAAGGCCCCCCCAGCAGGAGGTGCAACCCCCCCCCCCCAGCAGGAGGTGCCCCCCTTTAAGAGCTTTTCTCTATTTCTATTGGTCGATGGAGGAGGCTGATCTGTTACTTGATTTTCGCCCTCAGGTTTGGGAAGTGGAGGATTGAGGCGACGTACGACAAAGATTACTCCACATCTACAGCGGCGACATTTGAAGTGAAAGAATACGGTAATTCCACTGCGCAATGTATATACACTGACTGCAGGGGGCGACACTGAAAGCATCACAATGTCTTCTCTTCCAGTGCTGCCCAGATTCTACGTCACCATAGACCCCAAGGAGAACTTCATCTCTTATAAGACATTCAGCCAACTCAGCATCAAAGTAAAGGCAAAGTAAGTCACCACTAGGGGGAGCTCACTACATACACATTATACACCACCACTAGGAGGAGATCACTACATACAGATTATACACCACCACTAGGGGGAGCTCACTACATACACATTATACACCACCACTAGGGGGAGATCACTACATACACATTATACACCACCACTAGGAGGAGATCACTACATACACATTATACACCACCACTAGGAGGAGATCACTACATACACATTATACACCACCACTAGGGGGAGATCACTACATACACATTATACACCACCACTAGGAGGAGATCACTACATACACATTATACACCACCACTAGGGGGAGATCACTACATACAGATTATACACCACCACCAGGGGGAGATCACTACATACACATTATACACCACCACTAGGAGGAGATCACTACATACACATTATACACCACCACTAGGAGGAGATCACTACATACACATTATACACCACCACTAGGGGGAGATCACTACATACACATTATACACCACCACTAGGGGGAGATCACTACATACAGATTATACACCACCACTAGGGGGAGATCACTACATACACATTATACACCACCACTAGGAGGAGATCACTACATACACATTATACACCACCACTAGGGGGAGATCACTACATACACATTATACACCACCACTAGGGGGAGATCACTACATACACATTATACACCACCACTAGGAGGAGATCACTACATACAGATTATACACCACCACTAGGGGGAGATCACTACATACACATTATACACCACCACTAGGGGGAGATCACTACATACACATTATACACCACCACTAGGAGGAGATCACTACATACACATTATACACCACCACTAGGAGGGGATCACTACATACACATTATACACCACCACTAGGAGGAGATCACTACATACACATTATACACCACCACTAGGAGGAGATCACTACATACACATTATACACCACCACTAGGAGGAGATCACTACATACACATTATACACCACCACTAGGGGGAGATCACTACATACACATTATACACCACCACTAGGAGGAGATCACTACATACACATTATACACCACCACTAGGAGGAGCTCACTACATACACATTATACACCACCACTAGGAGGAGCTCACTACATACACATTATACACCACCACTAGGAGGAGATCACTACATACACATTATACACCACCACTAGGAGGAGCTCACTACATACACATTATACACCACCACTAGGAGGAGATCACTACATACACATTATACACCACCACTAGGGGGAGATCACTACATACACATTATACACCACCACTAGGGGGAGATCACTACATACACATTATACACCACCACTAGGGGGAGATCACTACATACACATTATACACCACCACTAGGAGGAGATCACTACATACACATTATACACCACCACTAGGAGGAGATCACTACATACACATTATACACCACCACTAGGAGGAGATCACTACATACACATTATACACCACCACTAGGAGGAGATCACTACATACACATTATACACCACCACTAGGGGGAGCTCACTACATACACATTATACACCACCACTAGGAGGAGATCACTACATACACATTATACACCACCACTAGGAGGAGATCACTACATACACATTATACACCACCACTAGGAGGAGATCACTACATACACATTATACACCACCACTAGGAGGAGATCACTACATACACATTATACACCACCACTAGGAGGAGATCACTACATACACATTATACACCACCACTAGGGGGAGATCACTACATACAGATTATACACCACCACTAGGGGGAGATCACTACATACACATTATACACCACCACTAGGGGGAGATCACTACATACACATTATACACCACCACTAGGGGGAGATCACTACATACACATTATACACCACCACTAGGAGGAGATCACTACATACACATTATACACCACCACTAGGAGGAGATCACTACATACACATTATACACCACCACTATGGGGAGCTCACTACATACAGATTATACACCACCACTAGGAGGAGATCACTACATACACATTATACACCACCACTAGGGGGAGATCACTACATACACATTATACACCACCACTAGGGGGAGATCACTACATACAGATTATACACCACCACTAGGAGGAGATCACTACATACACATTATACACCACCACTAGGGGGAGATCACTACATACACATTATACACCACCACTAGGAGGAGATCACTACATACACATAGATTATACATCACCACTAGGAGGAGATCACTACATACACATTATACACCACCACTAGGAGGAGATCACTACATACACATTATACACCACCACTAGGAGGAGATCACTACATACACATTATACACCACCACTAGGAGGAGATCACTCCATACAGATTATACACCACCACTAGGGGGAGATCACTACATACACATTATACACCACCACTAGGAGGAGATCACTACATACACATTATACACCACCACTAGGAGGAGATCACTACATACACATTATACACCACCACTAGGAGGAGATCACTACATACACATTATACACCACCACTAGGAGGAGATCACTACATACACATTATACACCACCACTAGGAGGAGATCACTACATACACATTATACACCACCACTAGGAGGAGATCACTCCATACAGATTATACACCACCACTAGGGGGAGATCACTACATACACATTATACACCACCACTAGGAGGAGATCACTACATACACATTATACACCACCACTAAGGGGAGCTCACTACATACAGATTATACACCACCACTAGGGGGAGATCACTACATACAGATTATACACCACCACTAGGGGGAGATCACTACATACACATTATACACCACCACTAGGGGGAGATCACTACATACACATTATACACCACCACTAGGAGGAGATCACTACATACACATTATACACCACCACTAGGGGGGAGATCACTACATACAGATTATACACCACCACTAGGAGGAGATCACTACATACACATTATACACCACCACTAGGGGGAGATCACTACATACACATTATACACCACCACTAGGGGGAGATCACTACATACACATTATACACCACCACTAGGGGGAGATCACTACATACACATTATACATCACCACTAGGAGGAGATCACTACATACAGATTATACATCACCACTAGGAGGAGATCACTACATACACATTATACACCACCACTAGGGGGAGATCACTACATACACATTATACACCACCACTAGGAGGAGATCACTACATACACATTATACACCACCACTATGGGGAGCTCACTACATACACATTATACACCACCACTAGGAGGAGATCACTACATACACATTATACACCACCACTAGGAGGAGATCACTCCATACAGATTATACACCACCACTAGGGGGAGATCACTACATACACATTATACACCACCACTAGGAGGAGATCACTACATACACATTATACACCACCACTAAGGGGAGCTCACTACATACAGATTATACACCACCACTAGGGGGAGATCACTACATACAGATTATACACCACCACTAGGGGGAGATCACTACATTCACATTATACACCACCACTAGGGGGAGATCACTACATACAGATTATACACCACCACTAGGAGGAGATCACTACATACACATTATACACCACCACTAGGGGGAGATCACTACATACAGATTATACACCACCACTAGGAGGAGATCACTACATACACATTATACACCACCACTAGGGGGAGATCACTACATACACATTATACACCACCACTAGGGGGAGATCACTACATACACATTATACACCACCACTAGGAGGAGATCACTACATACACATTATACACCACCACTAGGGGGAGATCACTACATACAGATTATACACCACCACTAGGAGGAGATCACTACATACACATTATACACCACCACTAGGGGGAGATCACTACATACACATTATACACCACCACTAGGAGGAGATCACTACATACACATTATACACCACCACTAGGAGGAGATCACTACATACACATTATACACCACCACTAGGAGGAGATCACTACATACACATTATACACCACCACTAGGGGAGATCACTACATACACATTATACACCACCACTAAGGGGAGATCACTACATACACATTATACACCACCACTAGGAGGAGATCACTACATACAGATTATACAGCACCACTAGGGGGAGATCACTACATACAGATTATACACCACCACTAGGAGGAGCTCACTACATACACATTATACACCACCACTAGCGGGAGATCACTACATACAGATTATACACCACCACTAGGGGGAGATCACTACATACACATTATACACCACCACTAGGGGGAGATCACTACATACAGATTATACACCACCACTAGGAGGAGATCACTACATACACATTATACACCACCACTAGGAGGAGATCACTACATACAGATTATACAGCCACCACTAGGGGGAGATCACTACATACACATTATACACCACCACTAGGGGGAGATCACTACATACAGATTATACACCACCACTAGGGGGAGATCACTACATACACATTATACACCACCACTAGGGGGAGATCACTACATACAGATTATACACCACCACTAGGAGGAGCTCACTACATACACATTATACACCACCACTAGGAGGAGATCACTACATACACATTATACACCACCACTAGGAGGAGATCACTACATACACATTATACACCACCACTAGGAGGAGATCACTACATACACATTATACACCACCACTAGGAGGAGATCACTACATACAGATTATACACCACCACTAGGAGGAGATCACTACATACACATTATACACCACCACTAGGGGGAGATCACTACATACACATTATACACCACCACTAGGGGGAGATCACTACATACAGATTATACACCACCACTAGGGGGAGATCACTACATACACATTATACACCACCACTAGGGGGAGATCACTACATACACATTATACACCACCACTAGGGGGAGATCACTACATACAGATTATACACCACCACTAGGAGGAGCTCACTACATACAGATTATACACCACCACTAGGAGGAGATCACTACATACACATTATACACCACCACTAGGGGGAGATCACTACATACAGATTATACACCACCACTAGGGGGAGATCACTACATACACATTATACACCACCACTAGGGGGAGATCACTACATACACATTATACACCACCACTAGGGGGAGATCATTACATACACATTATACACCACCACTAGGAGGAGATCACTACATACACATTATACACCACCACTAGGGGGAGATCACTACATACAGATTATACACCACCACTAGGGGGAGATCACTACATACAGATTATACACCACCACTAGGAGGAGATCACTACATACACATTATACACCACCACTAGGAGGAGATCACTACATACACATTATACACCACCACTAGGGGGAGATCACTACATACACATTATACAGATTCTCTGGGTATCAGGGATCCCTGTCCTCGTTGCTCCGGGTGTCATTACTGATCAGGACATTAGATAATATTGGGGAGATCCTTCTCAGCAGTTTGGGGCAGTCAGTGCCGCTGTCAGTCACATACGATACAGTAAATGTCTCATGAAATTCGTTCCGATGTTTCCAGGTATTATTATGGAAAAAACGTGGATCAGGCGAAAGTCTTTATCCGTTATGGATTGATAGAAGATGGAAAGCGAAAGATGATGGCAAAATCCATCGCTGTGCAGACGGTGAGAGTCGTCCTAGTGTCCCCCATCACATCCTCGCCCTCGTGCTGTGTCTGGCTCGCCCTCGTGCTGTGTCTGGCTCGCCCTCGTGCTGTGTCTGGCTCGCCCTCGTGCTGTGTCTGGCTCGCCCTCGTGCTGTGTCTGGCTCGCCCTCGTGCTGTGTCTGGCTCGCCCTCGTGCTGTGTCTGGCTCGCCCTCGTGCTGTGTCTGGCTCGCCCTCGTGCTGTGTCTGGCTCGCCCTCGTGCTGTGTCTGGCTCGCCCTCGTGCTGTGTCTGGCTCGCCCTCGTGCTGTGTCTGGCTCGCCCTCGTGCTGTGTCTGGCTCGCCCTCGTGCTGTGTCTGGCTCGCCCTCGTGCTGTGTCTGGCCCGCCCTCGTGCTGTGTCTGGCTCGCCCTCGTGTTGCTCCTCCTTAGTCTTCCTCCCTTTTGCAGATGATTAATGGAGAAGCAGAGTTCCTCTTTAACAGTCAGCAGGCGGTGCAGGAGCTTGGATATACAGAACTGGAAGAACTAGACGGGACCTTCCTGTACATCACCACCACCGTGGAGGAGACGGCAGGTAACTAGGTCCAGTCTTGGAGTTCTGTTGTGATACACGGGGACCACCAGTCATCATGTAACTGTCCCTGAGCAAAACTGCAGTAATGTAAACCCTGCCAAACCTCTGAAGAATTAGGGGGTAGAAAGAAGAGAGCACCCAGGACATACACTACAGGAGATGTGATATAACACAGGCTGTGTATGAGTGTAGAGAGGAGAGCACCCAGGACATACACTACAGGAGATGTGATATAGCACAGGCTGTGTATGAGTGTAGGGAGAGAGGAGAGCACCCAGGACATACACTACAGGAGATGTGATATAACACAGGCTGTGTATGAGTGTAGAGAGAGGAGAGCACCCAGGACATACACTACAGGAGATGTGATATAACACAGGCTGTGTATGAGTGTAGAGAGAGAGGAGAGCACCCAGGACATACACTACAGGAGATGTGATATAACACAGGCTGTGTATATGTCCTGGGTGCTCTCCTCTCTCTCTACACTCATACACAGCCTGTGTTATATCACATCTCCTGTAGTGTGAGTGTAGAGAGAGAGGAGAGCACCCAGGACAGACACTACAGGAGATGTGATATAACACAGGCTGTGTATGAGTGTAGTGCGGAGAGCACCCAGGACATACACTACAGGAGATGTGATATAACACAGGCTGTGTATGAGTGTAGAGAGAGGAGAGCACCCAGGACATACACTACAGGAGATGTGATATAACACAGGCTGTGTATGAGTGTAGGGAGGAGAGCACCCAGGACATACACTACAGGAGATGTGATATAGCACAGGCTGTGTATGAGTGTAGGGAGGAGAGCACCCAGGACATACACTACAGGAGATGTGATATAGCACAGGCTGTGTATGAGTGTAGGGAGAGAGGAGAGCACCCAGGACATACACTACAGGAGATGTGATATAACACAGGCTGTGTATGAGTGTAGAGAGAGGAGAGCACCCCGGACATACACTACATGAGATGTGATATAACACAGGCTGTGTATGAGTGTAGAGAGGAGAGCACCCAGGACATACACTACAGGAGATGTGATATAACATATGCTGTGTATGAGTGTAGAGAGAGAGGAGAGCACCCAGGACATACACTACAGGAGATGTGATATAACACAGGCTGTGTATGAGTGTAGAGAGAGAGGAGAGCACCCAGGACATACACTACAGGAGATGTGATATAACACAGGCTGTGTATGAGTGTAGAGAGAGAGGAGAGCACCCAGGACATACACTACAGGAGATGTGATATAACACATGCTGTGTATGAGTGTAGAGAGAGAGGAGAGCACCCAGGACATACACTACAGGAGATGTGATATAACACAGGCTGTGTATGAGTGTAGAGGGATAGGAGAGCACCCAGGACATACACTACAGGAGATGTGATATAACACAGGCTGTGTATAAGTGTAGAGAGAGAGGAGAGCACCCAGGACATACACTACAGGAGATGTGATATAACACAGGCTGTGTATGAGTGTAGGGGAGGAGAGCACCCAGGACAGACACTACAGGAGATGTGATATATCACAGGCTGTATATGAGTGTAGAGAGAGGAGAGCACCCAGGACATACACTACAGGAGATGTGATATAGCACAGGCTGTGTATGAGTGTAGAGAGAGGAGAGCACCCAGGACATACACTACAGGAGATGTGATATAACACAGGCTGTGTATGAGTGTAGAGAGAGAGGAGAGCACCCAGGACAGACACTACAGGAGATGTGATATAACACAGGCTGTGTATGAGTGTAGAGAGAGGAGAGCACCCAGGACATACACTACAGGAGATGATATAACACAGGCTGTGTATGAGTGTAGAGAGAGAGGAGAGCACCCAGGACAGACACTACAGGAGATGTGATATAACACAGGCTGTGTATGAGTGTAGAGAGAGGAGAGCACCCAGGACATACACTACAGGAGATGATATAACACAGGCTGTGTATGAGTGTAGAGAGAGAGGAGAGCACCCAGGACAGACACTACAGGAGATGATATAGCACAGGCTGTGTATGAGTGTAGGGGAGGAGAGCACCCAGGACATACAGAGCTCCGTTGTCATCAGTCCTCCTGCTCAGAGCCATGTGATTCTTCCTCTTTTACGGACCCCAGGGGGAGGCCACAATAATCAGCTGATATTCTCCTTTTTCTTTCTACTGTATTGGCGTCTTTAATGGCGAAAGTTGTGACAGATCATGGAGCAGGGAGTTACCACTTTGCTATAAATCAGTGGGATTTGGTTGTATCTTGGACCTTCTGACCCAGATTCATGGTTTTGGCTGCACCAGTCATAGGCTGCACTGTCGTAGCTCTTAGCCTTTGTTGCTCTTCTGTTTTGTGTATTGTCCCAACAAGTTTCTTTATTTTCAGGTTCATTGTCTGAAGAGAGTGAATACTCGGATGTCAGATTTGTTTTATATCCATACACCCTAAGGCTCATCGGGACCCCCCTGTATGTGAAGCCAACTCTGCCGTACCACATAAAGGTGAGATCTGTAGTGGTGTCTCCAGGAGAACATGATGCTCTCTGTAGTGGTGTCTCCAGGAGAACATGATGCTCTCTGTAGTGGTGTCTCCAGGAGAACATGATGCTCTCTGTAGTGGTGTCTCCAGGAGAACATGATGCTATCTGTAGTGGTGTCTCCAGGAGAACATGATGCTCTCTGTAGCGGTGTCTCCAGGAGAACATGATGCTCTCTGTAGTGGTGTCTCCAGGAGAACATGATGCTCTCTGTAGTGGTGTCTCCAGGAGAACATGATGCTCTCTGTAGTGGTGTCTCCAGGAGAACATGATGCTCTCTGTAGTGGTGTCTCCAGGAGAACATGATGCTCTCTGTAGTGGTGTCTCCAGGAGAACATGATGCTCTCTGTAGTGGTGTCTCCAGGAGAACATGATGCTCTCTGTAGTGGTGTCTCCAGGAGAACATGATGCTCTCTGTAGTGGTGTCTCCAGGAGAACATGATGCTATCTGTAGTGGTGTCTCCAGGAGAACATGATGCTCTCTGTAGTGGTGTCTCCAGGAGAACATGATGCTCTCTGTAGTGGTGTCTCCAGGAGAACATGATGCTCTCTGTAGTGGTGTCTATAAGAGAACATGATGCTCTCTGTAGTGGTGTCTCCAGGAGAACATGATGCTCTCTGTAGTGGTGTCTATAAGAGAACATGATGCTCTCTGTAGTGGTGTCTCCAGGAGAACATGATGCTCTCTGTAGTGGTGTCTCCAGGAGAACATGATGCTCTCTGTAGTGGTGTCTATAAGAGAACATGATGCTCTCTGTAGTGGTGTCTCCAGGAGAACATGATGCTCTCTGTAGTGGTGTCTCCAGGAGAACATGATGCTCTCTGTAGTGGTGTCTCCAGGAGAACATGATGCTCTCTGTAGTGGTGTCTATAAGAGAACATGATGCTCTCTGTAGTGGTGTCTCCAGGAGAACATGATGCTCTCTGTAGTGGTGTCTCCAGGAGAACATGATGCTCTCTGT
This sequence comes from Engystomops pustulosus, assembly GCF_040894005.1. Taxonomy (NCBI): domain Eukaryota; kingdom Metazoa; phylum Chordata; class Amphibia; order Anura; family Leptodactylidae; genus Engystomops; species Engystomops pustulosus. Next base: position 114,803 of record NW_027285020.1, on the reverse strand, counting down.
AGTGGTGTCTCCAGGAGAACATGATGCTATCTGTAGTGGTGTCTCCAGGAGAACATGATGCTCTCTGTAGTGGTGTCTCCAGGAGAACATGATGCTCTCTGTAGTGGTGTCTCCAGGAGAACATGATGCTCTCTGTAGTGGTGTCTCCAGGAGAACATGATGCTCTCTGTAGTGGTGTCTCCAGGAGAACATGATGCTCTCTGTAGTGGTGTCTCCAGGAGAACATGATGCTCTCTGTAGTGGTGTCTATAAGAGAACATGATGCTCTCTGTAGTGGTGTCTCCAGGAGAACATGATGCTCTCTGTAGTGGTGTCTCCAGGAGAACATGATGCTCCCTGTAGTGGTGTCTCCTGGAGAACATGATGCTCTCTGTAGTGGTGTCTATAAGAGAACATGATGCTCCCTGTAGTGGTGTCTCCAGGAGAACATGATGTTATCTGTAGTGGTGTCTCCAGGAGAACATGATGTTATCTGTAGTGGTGTCTCCAGGAGAACATGATGCCATCTGTAGTGGTGTCTCCAGGAGAACATGATGCTCTCTGTAGTGGTGTCTCCAGGAGAACATGATGCCATCTGTAGTGGTGTCTCCAGGAGAACATGATGCTCTCTGTAGTGGTGTCTCCAGGAGAACATGATGCTCTCTGTAGTGGTGTCTATAAGAGAACATGATGCTCTCTGTAGTGGTGTCTCCAGGAGAACATGATGCTCTCTGTAGTGGTGTCTCCAGGAGAACATGATGCTCTCTGTAGTGGTGTCTATAAGAGAACATGATGCTCTCTGTAGTGGTGTCTCCAGGAGAACATGATGCTCTCTGTAGTGGTGTCTCCAGGAGAACATGATGCTCTCTGTAGTGGTGTCTATAAGAGAACATGATGCTCTCTGTAGTGGTGTCTCCAGGAGAACATGATGCTCTCTGTAGTGGTGTCTCCAGGAGTACATGATGCTCTCTGTAGTGGTGTCTCCAGGAGAACATGATGCTCTCTGTAGTGGTGTCTCCAGGAGAACATGATGCTCTCTGTAGTGGTGTCTCCAGGAGAACATGATGCTATATGTAGTGGTGTCTCCAGGAGAACATGATGTTCTCTGTAGTGGTGTCTCCAGGAGAACATGATGCTCTCTGTAGTGGTGTCTCCAGGAGAACATGATGCTCTCTGTAGTGGTGTCTCCAGGAGAACATGATGCTATATGTAGTGGTGTCTCCAGGAGAACATGATGTTCTCTGTAGTGGTGTCTCCAGGAGAACATGATGCTCTCTGTAGTGGTGTCTCCAGGAGAACATGATGCTCTCTGTAGTGGTGTCTCCAGGAGAACATGATGCTCTCTGTAGTGGTGTCTCCAGGAGAACATGATGCTCTCTGTAGTGGTGTCTCCAGGAGAACATGATGCTCTCTGTAGTGGTGTCTCCAGGAGAACATGATGCTCTCTGTAGTGGTGTCTCCAGGAGAACATGATGTTATCTGTAGTGGTGTCTCCAGGAGAACATGATGCTCTCTGTAGTGGTGTCTATAAGAGAACATGATGCTCTCTGTAGTGGTGTCTCCAGGAGAACATGATGCTCTCTGTAGTGGTGTCTCCAGGAGTACATGATGCTCTCTGTAGTGGTGTCTCCAGGAGAACATGATGCTCTCTGTAGTGGTGTCTCCAGGAGAACATGATGCTCTCTGTAGTGGTGTCTCCAGGAGAACATGATGCTCTCTGTAGTGGTGTCTCCAGGAGAACATGATGCTCTCTGTAGTGGTGTCTCCAGGAGAACATGATGCTCTCTGTAGTGGTGTCTCCAGGAGAACATGATGCTCTCTGTAGTGGTGTCTCCAGGAGAACATGATGCTCTCTGTAGTGGTGTCTATAAGAGAACATGATGCTCTCTGTAGTGGTGTCTCCAGGAGAACATGATGCTCTCTGTAGTGGTGTCTCCAGGAGAACATGATGCTCTCTGTAGTGGTGTCTATAAGAGAACATGATGCTCTCTGTAGTGGTGTCTCCAGCAGAACATGATGCTCTCTGTAGTGGTGTCTCCAGGAGAACATGATGCTCTCTGTAGTGGTGTCTCCAGGAGAACATGATGCTATCTGTAGTGGTGTCTCCAGGAGAACATGATGCTCTCTGTAGTGGTGTCTCCAGGAGAACATGATGCTCTCTGTAGTGATGTCTCCAGGAGAACATGATGCTCTCTGTAGTGGTGTCTCCAGGAGAACATGATGCTATCTGTAGTGGTGTCTCCAGGAGAACATGATGCTCTCTGTAGTGGTGTCTCCAGGAGAACATGATGCTCTCTGTAGTGGTGTCTATAAGAGAACATGATGCTCTCTGTAGTGGTGTCTCCAGGAGAACATGATGCTCTCTGTAGTGGTGTCTCCAGGAGAACATGATGCTCTCTGTAGTGGTGTCTCCAGGAGAACATGATGCCCTCTGTAGTGGTGTCTCCAGGAGAACATGATGCTCTCTGTAGTGGTGTCTCCAGGAGAACATGATGCTCTCTGTAGTGGTGTCTCCAGGAGAACATGATGCTCTCTGTAGTGGTGTCTCCAGGAGAACATGATGCTCTCTGTAGTGGTGTCTCCAGGAGAACATGATGCTCTCAGTAGTGGTGTCTCCAGGAGGACATGATGCTCTCTGTAGTGGTGTCTCCAGGAGAACATGATGCTCTCTGTAGTGGTGTCTCCAGGAGAACATGATGCTATCTGTAGTGGTGTCTCCAGGAGAACATGATGCTATCTGCAGTGGTGTCTCCAGGAGAACATGATGCCATCTGTAGTGGTGTCTCCAGGAGAACATGATGCTCTCTGTAGTGGTGTCTCCAGGAGAACATGATGCTATCTGTAGTGGTGTCTCCAGGAGAACATGATGCTCTCTGTAGTGGTGTCTCCAGGAGAACATGATGCTCTCTGTAGTGGTGTCTATAAGAGAACATGATGCTCTCTGTAGTGGTGTCTCCAGGAGAACATGATGCTCTCTGTAGTGGTGTCTCCAGGAGAACATGATGCTCTCTGTAGTGGTGTCTCCAGGAGAACATGATGCTCTCTGTAGTGGTGTCTCCAGGAGAACATGATGCTCTCTGTAGTGGTGTCTCCAGGAGAACATGATGCTCTCTGTAGTGGTGTCTCCAGGAGAACATGATGCTATATGTTTTTTTTTTTTTTTTTAAAGTATTTATTTTTGCAGTTTTTGAATTTTTATACAAACATAATAAACAAAACCAGAAATCAAGATTGTCTGTCACATATTTCCTTCCCCCCAATACAGGATTATTATACAACAGCCATGGTAACAGTCAGGTTCTTACTGCGTTTCAAAACTACCTGAGGGATATTACACAGTAGATAACAGCAGGATACTGCAGTCAGACATCTTGATACAACACAAATAACTATTGACACAGGGACAATCAGTCACACACACACACATACCAGCACGCTCAGTCTCCTTCATCATGGAGAGGAATATAAATCACATGTGATTATAAGGCTGTATGGGGAGTCGCGCACCATCTGGACCAGATGTGATCAAACTTCTGGGGACACTTCCTGTTGGCATACAGGGACCGGTAGTGGGGAATGACACTATTAATAAGTAGTATCCATCTTTTTAATGGAGGGGGCTCCTGGTCCTTCCAGGTCATCACCACCACTTTTCGGGCGTAGTATAGGACAAACCTAAAGAAAATTTTGTCATAGTGGCCATTGACAACTTCATTTATGATGCCGAGGAGACACACAGAGGGAGATAGTAAGCGTGGGAAATCAAAGTGCAAATTAAGGAACTCCAGCACTTCGGACCAGAAGACATGGACCCTAGGGCAGGACCAGACACAATGCAGGAAGGATCCGACTTCAGCCTGACAGCGAAAGCAAAGATCATTAGGCATTGCTCCCATGCGAAATAGTCTAGCAGGGGTGAAGTAAACTCGATGGAGGAATTTAGATTGGATCAGGAAGTCCCTCGCACTCACTACAGATGTGAAGTAGGACAGTTCGACCTCCCTCCAGTCATCATCTGACAGGTCAGGGATATCCTGTCTCCAGCGTTCACAGGCTCTATCAAACGGTCTGGACTTTTGCTCTTGTAGGAGAGCATAGCACTGAGTGAGTGGCTTAGGGAGGTCCGGGGTACTCATCAGAGTCTCTAGTTTGGAGAATTTCACTGTCAGGCTGAAGGAGCCGAATTGGGCTTTGAATGCGTGTCGCAGTTGCGTGTAATGGAAGCTGGCCGTATTGGGTACAGTATGTCTCTCCCTTATCTCGTTAAAGCTGAGTAACTCTGCTTCCGGGGATAAGAGCTGGCCTACAAATTTCACCCCCGCTGCCCCCCACATTGTCCAGCCTGGGAGGGAGAGGAAGTGAGAGAGCCACGGATTGAGCCACAATGGAGTCCTAGGCGAGAGAGGGGGAGAGCTGCTCGGTTCTACCAGGGATTGTGCCCTACGCCAGCACACCGCTACCGTACGTAGGGGAAGTGGGGTATCAGATGGGGACTTGTATCTGTACAGCAGGTTTGTAAGGGCCTCGTAGGAACCCACCAGGGCACCAGCCAGTGCAGTAGCTGCATTACCCATGTCTATATCTATCCACCACTGAGCATAGACTAGCTGGGAAGCCAGGTAATAAAGATACAGATCCGGGGCAGCCAGTCCACCCCTAGACTTGGGAGCCTGAAGCAGCGCTAAACTGAATCGCGGGGCACTACTCTGCCAGTAGAAGGACCTGAGAATGCCGTCCAAGCGTTTAAACAGACTCTTAGGAAGTAGTATAGGGCAGGCATGGAAAAGGTATAGAAATTTTGGGAGAAAAATCATTTTAAATATATTAATACGTCCGTACAAAGACAAGGGGAGAGTGGACCAGGCTTTTAGGCGCGATTCCGTTGCAGCTATCAGGGGTGTAATGTTTAACTCCGTAAATGCCTGGACCTTGCGTGACACCCGGACTCCCAGATATTTAAAGGTGGACACCACCCGGACTGGGACGGGGAGGGAGTGTACCCCTACATCAGATAAGGGAAATAGGGCCGATTTGTCCCAGTTAACCCGAAGGCCTGAGAACCCCCCATAACGTTCTATCAGGGCCAGAAGGGATTCCAGAGAGGGGCCCACATCCCCAAGGTATACAAGTGTATCATCAGCATAGAGAGATACCTTTTCAATAATAGTACCTCTAGTTATGCCCTTAATGCCCTCAGAGTGGCGGATCGCCACAGCAAGGGGCTCAATGGCGAGTGCGAAGAGGAGGGGAGATAGTGGGCAACCCTGTCTAGTGCCCCTAGCCATAGGGAGAGTAGGTGAGATGTTAAGATTAGTCCGCACCCTAGCCTTGGGATCGTTATACAGTAGCTTAACCAATGCTGTAAATCGAGGGCCAAAACCCATTCTAGGCAAAAGGGTCCACAAATAGGGCCACTCCACAGAATCAAACGCCTTACAATTGTCTAAGGATAATATAAACCCAGGGTCTGGAGACCGCTCTGCCTCTGCAATGTTCAGGTGTAGTCTTTGTATATTTATGTCAGTTCCCCTCCCAGGCATAAAGCCTGTCTGGTCCGGGTGAACCAATGATAGTATTACTTTGTTAAGCCTTGTTGCCAGAATTTTTGCTAGTATTTTAACATCTGAATTTAGGAGGGAAATTGGGCGGTATGAGTCAGGAAGCAGGGGATCCTTGCCAGGCTTAGGAAGAACTACAATAAGGGCCTCTCGCATGGAGTCGGGGAGGGAACCTCTATCAAGCGCATCGGAGTATAGGCTGAGGAGAAGGGGGACCAGAGTCTCACAGTTATCCCTATACCACTCACCTCCCAGCCCATCAAGTCCAGGTGTCTTACCGGGGGGCAACGATTGGATGGCCAGTTCCACCTCCTCTGCCGAGAGCGGAGCATCAAGCTCCGATGACTGTGCCTGTGTGAGCCTCCAAAGTGGAAGACTGTCAAGGAATCCGGAGATCTCGACGGAAGAGGCGGACAATCTGGAGCTGTAAAGAGAAGAGTAGTATTCATGAAATACCATGTTAATGGCCCGGGGTTCTGTGATCAATGCTCCATTACCATCAATAATAGAGGGAACGGAAGCACAAGGGCGTTCAGCCCGCGATAAATACGCAAGCAGCTTCCCATTTTTATCTCCAAATTCAAAGATGGACGCCTCCCTGGCTAGCAGGCGTTTGCTGGTGCGCTCCTTCACTACAGCTAGATGGTTCCTCTGCGCCTGAGCCCAAGTCTTTTTATTCCCCGGAGTAGGTTTCTCTAGATAATCCTTTTCTGCGGTCACCAGTACAGCCGTCAGCCTTTCCTCCTGGGCATTCAAGGACTTCCTATGGCCAGCTACCCCCGACATGAATGCCCCCCGTACCGAGGACTTGTACGAGTCCCAGACTAGAAGAGGATCAGGGTGGGTTGAGTGTACATCCCAGAACTCGCTGTGCGCTGCCCTAACAGTACTCTGGACCGCTGGGGACAGGAGCCAGGCCGGGTGAAGGCGCCATAAGCGGGAGTCGCTGGGGGGGCCTATAAGGAGACTAATGAACAAGGCGGAGTGGTCTGACGCACTGCGCGGGCAATAGGATATCTGGTCAACGTGCTGCATCATATCAGGGGAGACAAAGGCCAGATCAATCCGAGAGAAGCTCTTATGAACAGAGGAATAAAATGAATATTCTCTCTCTTGAGGGTGTTTACTACGCCAAACATCGGCGAGGTCTAGAGAGGTGAGCCACTCGTTCAGACGGACCGAGCCTGTGTCCAGACCACTTGTACGATCCAAGGAGGGATTAGGGACGGCATTGAAATCACCAATACAGAGTAACGGGCTTGGAGGCATAGCAGCCAGCTTACTGGATATTAGATGCAATACAGCTGGATCAAAGGGAGGTGGGACATAAATAGACGCAATAGTAAAGGTAAAGCCCCACAGGGCACAATGTATGACTACATAACGGCCAAAATGATCCGGTGCTACCTGTATGACCTCTATGGGAAGCGCTTTGGATATGAGTATGGATACTCCCCTGGCATAGACAGAGTAGGAGGAATGATAACCTCTAGCCACCCATGCCCGCTTCAGGGAGAGGACCTTCTGACCCGTAAGGTGTGTCTCTTGGATACATACAATATGGGGGGCCTGACGCTTAATGACATCTAACATCAGAGCCCTCTTGAATTTGGAGTTAAGTCCCCTCACATTCCAGCTCATTACCTTAAGTGAAGACATCTTAGCGGAAGGGAAAGGGGTGTGGGGGAGGAGACGTGAGCAACCAAGCATTCATCCTTTCATACCACAGAGACATAGACAGACAGACAACAGTGAGCATAACAAATATAACAGAACTGAACTAACAATCCCAAGAATACAAACCCCCTGTCTAACACCCTAACAGCAGTAGTGTAGACCTAGACCCACTAACAGTCAAATAGTAGAACAGTGGTCCCTAACTCAAGACAAACCTACACCATTTGTCCCGGGACCTTCAACCCTTAATGTATATATGATCAGGAGGTTATTAGGCAGCCATATTTAGAGAGAACCAAGAGGAAATAGGGGAGGGGGGGGGGGGAGGAGGAAGACGCAAGGAGGTAATGATAGGGGGAGGTAATGGTAGGGGGAGGTGGGAAGGGGGGGGGAGGGAGGGAGAGAATGGAGAGCCATAAATGGCGCACTGGTCAAGATGACCAAGAAGAAAGCGCAAATCAATCACAGGGTACATTTGTGAGGCACGTAAAGTGTAAACAAATATTAGAATACTGTAACAGTGATTTGGGACCCCTGGATATCTAATCAGGACTAAGTCCAGCATTGTCATTGCATATCAAATAAAAGGATATGTGAGTCCAGTCACTCAGGAGGTGCGGGCCTTGCAGCTGGAGCCCGTGGAGCTGCGTCAGCCCAGTGAAGTGCTTCGGTTGGGCAAGTGAAGAATCGAGTCTTCTGACCATCCACTATTCGGAGCTTGGCAGGGTACATCATGGAGTATTTATACCCCTTGTCACGGAGACGGGCACGGACCTCGGTGAATTGTGCTCGCTGTTTCCTGACGGATGCAGAGAAATCAGGGTAGAAGGACACTCTGCTGTTGGCGTAGAGAATTTCTCCCTTGGTACGGACAGCCCTGAGGATAGAGTCCCTGTCCCTAAAGTGCAGCAGCCGGGCCAGGAAGGGTCTTGGATTGCCCCCTGGGGGGCCAGGGCGGAATGGCACACGATGGGCCCTTTCTACTGTGAAGAACGGGGAGAAGGTATCTGCAGGAAGCATATTTTTGAGCCAATTTTCAAAAAAGGATACCGGGTCAGACCCCTCCACTTTTTCGGGGAGGCCAACCACTCTGACGTTGTTCCGTCGCAGGCGGTTTTCGAGGTCATCAGCTCTGTCGATGGAAGCAGACATTTGGCGCTGAAGCTCTCTTATCTGTGTCGGCATAGGCCTCTGGACATCCTCCACTTCAGATATTCTGCGTTCAGTTTCTGTTATTCGCTCTTTGGCTTTGTGAACATCGTGTCTTAAAAGAACAAAGTCCTGTCGCAGCTCATCCACCTTGGTAACCAGTTTGGATTGGCACCCATTAATGGCTGCCAGCACCTCTGCAAATTTGCGGTCCAGTTCAGTGGCCACGTCAGGCGGATCAGCGCCCTCTTCATAGCTTACAAGCTGCGGCGGGCTCTGGGAGCCTTCAAAGAGGGAGGGAGAGGAGTTTGGGGACCCCTGAGGAGAGCAGGGCTGTGTGCGGGAGAATCTCCCCAATTTTTTTGCAGCGTTTGACTGTATCTGTGCAAGAACGGCTTGTGATGTGGAGCAATCCTGCGCGTCCAGGGGTTCCAGGGACTGGAATGGAGGATCTTCATGGATGGATTCATCATCCGATGGAGGCGCAGACACCCCGGACGCCGCTTTTTGCAATTTAGCCGTCCTCCTCCGGTTACCCATGGCGTCTGGACAGGGGGGCCAGTGATAAACAATCGAGGAGCCTAGCGTCCAGTAATTAGCAGAGATACAGTCCAAACCCACGTGGAGTATTGCAGCGGCACTGCAAGGGTTAATATAAAACAAAACCCAGGAGCAGGGGATCACTGGGAGTATGGTGGGCTGCACAGCTTGGGGTCCCCAGGTGAGAGGAGGGCAGCAGCAGGGGAATTACTTCCCTACCTTATTCCTGGCTGCAGTCCGGCAGTGACAGGGTTAACCCTGCGCGCCTAGGCCTCAGGCAGCGCAGGGGAGTCCAGCAAGATGGCGCCTCCGGCCGGATACAGGGCTGGCTGGAGCGCTGCCACGATCCCCTGACAGGGCAGGTCAGCAGCACAGCGGGTCGGCGGCACAGCGGGTCGGCGGCACAGCGGGGGGGGGGGGGGTTCCCTCCCCCGGTATTCAACACCTCTCCGGTGTACAGCCGCGATGTCGGGCGGCTATGGTCCCGCCGCCGCTCGGGACACGTGGGAGGCCGCAGGAGCTGAAGTGCTGGAGGGGACCGCACGGAGCCGGTGACCGCCGCGATACCGCCACCGGAGTATGGGGGCAAGTACCCGCGGCACCGGGGAGCAGACTGGAGGGGGTACAGGTAAGGATGGCTGCCTGGGAAGGGTGATAGGGTGCCAGGTCCCGGGAGCTCCGCGGTGCACGTCCTCCTAGGTCGGCATCAGGCCACGCCCCCCAACATGATGCTATATGTAGCGGTGTCTCCAGGAGAACATGATGTTATCTGTAGTGGTGTCTCCAGGAGAACATGATGCTCTCTGTAGTGGTGTCTCCAGGAGAACATGATGCTCTCTGTAGTGGTGTCTCCAGGAGAACATGATGCTCTCTGTAGTGGTGTCTCCAGGAGAACATGATGCTCTCTGTAGTGGTGTCTCCAGGAGAACATGATGCTCTCTGTAGTGGTGTCTCCAGGAGAACATGATGCTCTCTGTAGTGGTGTCTATAAGAGAACATGATGCTCTCTGTAGTGGTGTCTCCAGGAGAACATGATGCTCTCTGTAGTGGTGTCTATAAGAGAACATGATGCTCTCTGTAGTGGTGTCTCCAGGAGAACATGATGCTCTCTGTAGTGGTGTCTCCAGGAGAACATGATGCTCTCTGTAGTGGTGTCTATAAGAGAACATGATGCTCTCTGTAGTGGTGTCTCCAGGAGAACATGATGCTCTCTGTAGTGGTGTCTCCAGGAGAACATGATGCTCTCTGTAGTGGTGTCTCCAGGAGAACATGATGCTCTCTGTAGTGGTGTCTATAAGAGAACATGATGCTCTCTGTAGTGGTGTCTCCAGGAGAACATGATGCTCTCTGTAGTGGTGTCTCCAGGAGAACATGATGCTCTCTGTAGTGGTGTCTCCAGGAGAACATGATGCTATCTGTAGTGGTGTCTCCAGGAGAACATGATGCTCTCTGTAGTGGTGTCTCCAGGAGAACATGATGCTCTCTGTAGTGGTGTCTCCAGGAGAACATGATGCTCTCTGTAGTGGTGTCTCCAGGAGAACATGATGCTCTCTGTAGTGGTGTCTCCAGGAGAACATGATGCTCTCTGTAGTGGTGTCTCCAGGAGAACATGATGCTCTCTGTAGTGGTGTCTATAAGAGAACATGATGCTCTCTGTAGTGGTGTCTCCAGGAGAACATGATGCTCTCTGTAGTGGTGTCTCCAGGAGAACATGATGCTCCCTGTAGTGGTGTCTCCTGGAGAACATGATGCTCTCTGTAGTGGTGTCTATAAGAGAACATGATGCTCCCTGTAGTGGTGTCTCCAGGAGAACATGATGTTATCTGTAGTGGTGTCTCCAGGAGAACATGATGTTATCTGTAGTGGTGTCTCCAGGAGAACATGATGCCATCTGTAGTGGTGTCTCCAGGAGAACATGATGCTCTCTGTAGTGGTGTCTCCAGGAGAACATGATGCCATCTGTAGTGGTGTCTCCAGGAGAACATGATGCTCTCTGTAGTGGTGTCTCCAGGAGAACATGATGCTCTCTGTAGTGGTGTCTATAAGAGAACATGATGCTCTCTGTAGTGGTGTCTCCAGGAGAACATGATGCTCTCTGTAGTGGTGTCTCCAGGAGAACATGATGCTCTCTGTAGTGGTGTCTATAAGAGAACATGATGCTCTCTGTAGTGGTGTCTCCAGGAGAACATGATGCTCTCTGTAGTGGTGTCTCCAGGAGAACATGATGCTCTCTGTAGTGGTGTCTATAAGAGAACATGATGCTCTCTGTAGTGGTGTCTCCAGGAGAACATGATGCTCTCTGTAGTGGTGTCTCCAGGAGTACATGATGCTCTCTGTAGTGGTGTCTCCAGGAGAACATGATGCTCTCTGTAGTGGTGTCTCCAGGAGAACATGATGCTCTCTGTAGTGGTGTCTCCAGGAGAACATGATGCTATATGTAGTGGTGTCTCCAGGAGAACATGATGTTCTCTGTAGTGGTGTCTCCAGGAGAACATGATGCTCTCTGTAGTGGTGTCTCCAGGAGAACATGATGCTCTCTGTAGTGGTGTCTCCAGGAGAACATGATGCTATATGTAGTGGTGTCTCCAGGAGAACATGATGTTCTCTGTAGTGGTGTCTCCAGGAGAACATGATGCTCTCTGTAGTGGTGTCTCCAGGAGAACATGATGCTCTCTGTAGTGGTGTCTCCAGGAGAACATGATGCTCTCTGTAGTGGTGTCTCCAGGAGAACATGATGCTCTCTGTAGTGGTGTCTCCAGGAGAACATGATGCTCTCTGTAGTGGTGTCTCCAGGAGAACATGATGCTCTCTGTAGTGGTGTCTCCAGGAGAACATGATGCTCTCTGTAGTGGTGTCTCCAGGAGAACATGATGCTCTCTGTAGTGGTGTCTATAAGAGAACATGATGCTCTCTGTAGTGGTGTCTCCAGGAGAACATGATGCTCTCTGTAGTGGTGTCTCCAGGAGAACATGATGCTCTCTGTAGTGGTGTCTATAAGAGAACATGATGCTCTCTGTAGTGGTGTCTCCAGCAGAACATGATGCTCTCTGTAGTGGTGTCTCCAGGAGAACATGATGCTCTCTGTAGTGGTGTCTCCAGGAGAACATGATGCTATCTGTAGTGGTGTCTCCAGGAGAACATGATGCTCTCTGTAGTGGTGTCTCCAGGAGAACATGATGCTCTCTGTAGTGATGTCTCCAGGAGAACATGATGCTCTCTGTAGTGGTGTCTCCAGGAGAACATGATGCTATCTGTAGTGGTGTCTCCAGGAGAACATGATGCTCTCTGTAGTGGTGTCTCCAGGAGAACATGATGCTCTCTGTAGTGGTGTCTATAAGAGAACATGATGCTCTCTGTAGTGGTGTCTCCAGGAGAACATGATGCTCTCTGTAGTGGTGTCTCCAGGAGAACATGATGCTCTCTGTAGTGGTGTCTCCAGGAGAACATGATGCCCTCTGTAGTGGTGTCTCCAGGAGAACATGATGCTCTCTGTAGTGGTGTCTCCAGGAGAACATGATGCTCTCTGTAGTGGTGTCTCCAGGAGAACATGATGCTCTCTGTAGTGGTGTCTCCAGGAGAACATGATGCTCTCTGTAGTGGTGTCTCCAGGAGAACATGATGCTCTCAGTAGTGGTGTCTCCAGGAGGACATGATGCTCTCTGTAGTGGTGTCTCCAGGAGAACATGATGCTCTCTGTAGTGGTGTCTCCAGGAGAACATGATGCTATCTGTAGTGGTGTCTCCAGGAGAACATGATGCTATCTGCAGTGGTGTCTCCAGGAGAACATGATGCCATCTGTAGTGGTGTCTCCAGGAGAACATGATGCTCTCTGTAGTGGTGTCTCCAGGAGAACATGATGCTATCTGTAGTGGTGTCTCCAGGAGAACATGATGCTCTCTGTAGTGGTGTCTCCAGGAGAACATGATGCTCTCTGTAGTGGTGTCTCCAGGAGAACATGATGCTCTCTGTAGTGGTGTCTCCAGGAGAACATGATGCTCTCTGTAGTGGTGTCTCCAGGAGAACATGATGCTCTCTGTAGTGGTGTCTCCAGGAGAACATGATGCTATATGTTTTTTTTTTTTTTTTTAAAGTATTTATTTTTGCAGTTTTTGAATTTTTATACAAACATAATAAACAAAACCAGAAATCAAGATTGTCTGTCACATATTTCCTTCCCCCCAATACAGGATTATTATACAACAGCCATGGTAACAGTCAGGTTCTTACTGCGTTTCAAAACTACCTGAGGGATATTACACAGTAGATAACAGCAGGATACTGCAGTCAGACATCTTGATACAACACAAATAACTATTGACACAGGGACAATCAGTCACACACACACACATACCAGCACGCTCAGTCTCCTTCATCATGGAGAGGAATATAAATCACATGTGATTATAAGGCTGTATGGGGAGTCGCGCACCATCTGGACCAGATGTGATCAAACTTCTGGGGACACTTCCTGTTGGCATACAGGGACCGGTAGTGGGGAATGACACTATTAATAAGTAGTATCCATCTTTTTAATGGAGGGGGCTCCTGGTCCTTCCAGGTCATCACCACCACTTTTCGGGCGTAGTATAGGACAAACCTAAAGAAAATTTTGTCATAGTGGCCATTGACAACTTCATTTATGATGCCGAGGAGACACACAGAGGGAGATAGTAAGCGTGGGAAATCAAAGTGCAAATTAAGGAACTCCAGCACTTCGGACCAGAAGACATGGACCCTAGGGCAGGACCAGACACAATGCAGGAAGGATCCGACTTCAGCCTGACAGCGAAAGCAAAGATCATTAGGCATTGCTCCCATGCGAAATAGTCTAGCAGGGGTGAAGTAAACTCGATGGAGGAATTTAGATTGGATCAGGAAGTCCCTCGCACTCACTACAGATGTGAAGTAGGACAGTTCGACCTCCCTCCAGTCATCATCTGACAGGTCAGGGATATCCTGTCTCCAGCGTTCACAGGCTCTATCAAACGGTCTGGACTTTTGCTCTTGTAGGAGAGCATAGCACTGAGTGAGTGGCTTAGGGAGGTCCGGGGTACTCATCAGAGTCTCTAGTTTGGAGAATTTCACTGTCAGGCTGAAGGAGCCGAATTGGGCTTTGAATGCGTGTCGCAGTTGCGTGTAATGGAAGCTGGCCGTATTGGGTACAGTATGTCTCTCCCTTATCTCGTTAAAGCTGAGTAACTCTGCTTCCGGGGATAAGAGCTGGCCTACAAATTTCACCCCCGCTGCCCCCCACATTGTCCAGCCTGGGAGGGAGAGGAAGTGAGAGAGCCACGGATTGAGCCACAATGGAGTCCTAGGCGAGAGAGGGGGAGAGCTGCTCGGTTCTACCAGGGATTGTGCCCTACGCCAGCACACCGCTACCGTACGTAGGGGAAGTGGGGTATCAGATGGGGACTTGTATCTGTACAGCAGGTTTGTAAGGGCCTCGTAGGAACCCACCAGGGCACCAGCCAGTGCAGTAGCTGCATTACCCATGTCTATATCTATCCACCACTGAGCATAGACTAGCTGGGAAGCCAGGTAATAAAGATACAGATCCGGGGCAGCCAGTCCACCCCTAGCCTTGGGAGCCTGAAGCAGCGCTAAACTGAATCGCGGGGCACTACTCTGCCAGTAGAAGGACCTGAGAATGCCGTCCAAGCGTTTAAACAGACTCTTAGGAAGTAGTATAGGGCAGGCATGGAAAAGGTATAGAAATTTTGGGAGAAAAATCATTTTAAATATATTAATACGTCCGTACAAAGACAAGGGGAGAGTGGACCAGGCTTTTAGGCGCGATTCCGTTGCAGCTATCAGGGGTGTAATGTTTAACTCCGTAAATGCCTGGACCTTGCGTGACACCCGGACTCCCAGATATTTAAAGGTGGACACCACCCGGACTGGGACGGGGAGGGAGTGTACCCCTACATCAGATAAGGGAAATAGGGCCGATTTGTCCCAGTTAACCCGAAGGCCTGAGAACCCCCCATAACGTTCTATCAGGGCCAGAAGGGATTCCAGAGAGGGGCCCACATCCCCAAGGTATACAAGTGTATCATCAGCATAGAGAGATACCTTTTCAATAATAGTACCTCTAGTTATGCCCTTAATGCCCTCAGAGTGGCGGATCGCCACAGCAAGGGGCTCAATGGCGAGTGCGAAGAGGAGGGGAGATAGTGGGCAACCCTGTCTAGTGCCCCTAGCCATAGGGAGAGTAGGTGAGATGTTAAGATTAGTCCGCACCCTAGCCTTGGGATCGTTATACAGTAGCTTAACCAATGCTGTAAATCGAGGGCCAAAACCCATTCTAGGCAAAAGGGTCCACAAATAGGGCCACTCCACAGAATCAAACGCCTTACAATTGTCTAAGGATAATATAAACCCAGGGTCTGGAGACCGCTCTGCCTCTGCAATGTTCAGGTGTAGTCTTTGTATATTTATGTCAGTTCCCCTCCCAGGCATAAAGCCTGTCTGGTCCGGGTGAACCAATGATAGTATTACTTTGTTAAGCCTTGTTGCCAGAATTTTTGCTAGTATTTTAACATCTGAATTTAGGAGGGAAATTGGGCGGTATGAGTCAGGAAGCAGGGGATCCTTGCCAGGCTTAGGAAGAACTACAATAAGGGCCTCTCGCATGGAGTCGGGGAGGGAACCTCTATCAAGCGCATCGGAGTATAGGCTGAGGAGAAGGGGGACCAGAGTCTCACAGTTATCCCTATACCACTCACCTCCCAGCCCATCAAGTCCAGGTGTCTTACCGGGGGGCAACGATTGGATGGCCAGTTCCACCTCCTCTGCCGAGAGCGGAGCATCAAGCTCCGATGACTGTGCCTGTGTGAGCCTCCAAAGTGGAAGACTGTCAAGGAATCCGGAGATCTCGACGGAAGAGGCGGACAATCTGGAGCTGTAAAGAGAAGAGTAGTATTCATGAAATACCATGTTAATGGCCCGGGGTTCTGTGATCAATGCTCCATTACCATCAATAATAGAGGGAACGGAAGCACAAGGGCGTTCAGCCCGCGATAAATACGCAAGCAGCTTCCCATTTTTATCTCCAAATTCAAAGATGGACGCCTCCCTGGCTAGCAGGCGTTTGCTGGTGCGCTCCTTCACTACAGCTAGATGGTTCCTCTGCGCCTGAGCCCAAGTCTTTTTATTCCCCGGAGTAGGTTTCTCTAGATAATCCTTTTCTGCGGTCACCAGTACAGCCGTCAGCCTTTCCTCCTGGGCATTCAAGGACTTCCTATGGCCAGCTACCCCCGACATGAATGCCCCCCGTACCGAGGACTTGTACGAGTCCCAGACTAGAAGAGGATCAGGGTGGGTTGAGTGTACATCCCAGAACTCGCTGTGCGCTGCCCTAACAGTACTCTGGACCGCTGGGGACAGGAGCCAAGCCGGGTGCAGGCGCCATAAGCGGGAGTCGCTGGGGGGGCCTATAAGGAGACTAATGAACAAGGCGGAGTGGTCTGACGCACTGCGCGGGCAATAGGATATCTGGTCAACGTGCTGCATCATATCAGGGGAGACAAAGGCCAGATCAATCCGAGAGAAGCTCTTATGAACAGAGGAATAAAATGAATATTCTCTCTCTTGAGGGTGTTTACTACGCCAAACATCGGCGAGGTCTAGAGAGGTGAGCCACTCGTTCAGACGGACCGAGCCTGTGTCCAGACCACTTGTACGATCCAAGGAGGGATTAGGGACGGCATTGAAATCACCAATACAGAGTAACGGGCTTGGAGGCATAGCAGCCAGCTTACTGGATATTAGATGCAATACAGCTGGATCAAAGGGAGGTGGGACATAAATAGACGCAATAGTAAAGGTAAAGCCCCACAGGGCACAATGTATGACTACATAACGGCCAAAATGATCCGGTGCTACCTGTATGACCTCTATGGGAAGCGCTTTGGATATGAGTATGGATACTCCCCTGGCATAGACAGAGTAGGAGGAATGATAACCT
The DNA here is from genome assembly GCF_040894005.1 of Engystomops pustulosus. Taxonomy (NCBI): domain Eukaryota; kingdom Metazoa; phylum Chordata; class Amphibia; order Anura; family Leptodactylidae; genus Engystomops; species Engystomops pustulosus. The sequence continues at coordinate 97,931 of NW_027285020.1, read as the reverse complement.
CTAGCCACCCATGCCCGCTTCAGGGAGAGGACCTTCTGACCCGTAAGGTGTGTCTCTTGGATACATACAATATGGGGGGCCTGACGCTTAATGACATCTAACATCAGAGCCCTCTTGAATTTGGAGTTAAGTCCCCTCACATTCCAGCTCATTACCTTAAGTGAAGACATCTTAGCGGAAGGGAAAGGGGTGTGGGGGAGGAGACGTGAGCAACCAAGCATTCATCCTTTCATACCACAGAGACATAGACAGACAGACAACAGTGAGCATAACAAATATAACAGAACTGAACTAACAATCCCAAGAATACAAACCCCCTGTCTAACACCCTAACAGCAGTAGTGTAGACCTAGACCCACTAACAGTCAAATAGTAGAACAGTGGTCCCTAACTCAAGACAAACCTACACCATTTGTCCCGGGACCTTCAACCCTTAATGTATATATGATCAGGAGGTTATTAGGCAGCCATATTTAGAGAGAACCAAGAGGAAATAGGGGAGGGGGGGGGGGGAGGAGGAAGACGCAAGGAGGTAATGATAGGGGGAGGTAATGGTAGGGGGAGGTGGGAAGGGGGGGGGAGGGAGGGAGAGAATGGAGAGCCATAAATGGCGCACTGGTCAAGATGACCAAGAAGAAAGCGCAAATCAATCACAGGGTACATTTGTGAGGCACGTAAAGTGTAAACAAATATTAGAATACTGTAACAGTGATTTGGGACCCCTGGATATCTAATCAGGACTAAGTCCAGCATTGTCATTGCATATCAAATAAAAGGATATGTGAGTCCAGTCACTCAGGAGGTGCGGGCCTTGCAGCTGGAGCCCGTGGAGCTGCGTCAGCCCAGTGAAGTGCTTCGGTTGGGCAAGTGAAGAATCGAGTCTTCTGACCATCCACTATTCGGAGCTTGGCAGGGTACATCATGGAGTATTTATACCCCTTGTCACGGAGACGGGCACGGACCTCGGTGAATTGTGCTCGCTGTTTCCTGACGGATGCAGAGAAATCAGGGTAGAAGGACACTCTGCTGTTGGCGTAGAGAATTTCTCCCTTGGTACGGACAGCCCTGAGGATAGAGTCCCTGTCCCTAAAGTGCAGCAGCCGGGCCAGGAAGGGTCTTGGATTGCCCCCTGGGGGGCCAGGGCGGAATGGCACACGATGGGCCCTTTCTACTGTGAAGAACGGGGAGAAGGTATCTGCAGGAAGCATATTTTTGAGCCAATTTTCAAAAAAGGATACCGGGTCAGACCCCTCCACTTTTTCGGGGAGGCCAACCACTCTGACGTTGTTCCGTCGCAGGCGGTTTTCGAGGTCATCAGCTCTGTCGATGGAAGCAGACATTTGGCGCTGAAGCTCTCTTATCTGTGTCGGCATAGGCCTCTGGACATCCTCCACTTCAGATATTCTGCGTTCAGTTTCTGTTATTCGCTCTTTGGCTTTGTGAACATCGTGTCTTAAAAGAACAAAGTCCTGTCGCAGCTCATCCACCTTGGTAACCAGTTTGGATTGGCACCCATTAATGGCTGCCAGCACCTCTGCAAATTTGCGGTCCAGTTCAGTGGCCACGTCAGGCGGATCAGCGCCCTCTTCATAGCTTACAAGCTGCGGCGGGCTCTGGGAGCCTTCAAAGAGGGAGGGAGAGGAGTTTGGGGACCCCTGAGGAGAGCAGGGCTGTGTGCGGGAGAATCTCCCCAATTTTTTTGCAGCGTTTGACTGTATCTGTGCAAGAACGGCTTGTGATGTGGAGCAATCCTGCGCGTCCAGGGGTTCCAGGGACTGGAATGGAGGATCTTCATGGATGGATTCATCATCCGATGGAGGCGCAGACACCCCGGACGCCGCTTTTTGCAATTTAGCCGTCCTCCTCCGGTTACCCATGGCGTCTGGACAGGGGGGCCAGTGATAAACAATCGAGGAGCCTAGCGTCCAGTAATTAGCAGAGATACAGTCCAAACCCACGTGGAGTATTGCAGCGGCACTGCAAGGGTTAATATAAAACAAAACCCAGGAGCAGGGGATCACTGGGAGTATGGTGGGCTGCACAGCTTGGGGTCCCCAGGTGAGAGGAGGGCAGCAGCAGGGGAATTACTTCCCTACCTTATTCCTGGCTGCAGTCCGGCAGTGACAGGGTTAACCCTGCGCGCCTAGGCCTCAGGCAGCGCAGGGGAGTCCAGCAAGATGGCGCCTCCGGCCGGATACAGGGCTGGCTGGAGCGCTGCCACGATCCCCTGACAGGGCAGGTCAGCAGCACAGCGGGTCGGCGGCACAGCGGGTCGGCGGCACAGCGGGGGGGGGGGGGGTTCCCTCCCCCGGTATTCAACACCTCTCCGGTGTACAGCCGCGATGTCGGGCGGCTATGGTCCCGCCGCCGCTCGGGACACGTGGGAGGCCGCAGGAGCTGAAGTGCTGGAGGGGACCGCACGGAGCCGGTGACCGCCGCGATACCGCCACCGGAGTATGGGGGCAAGTACCCGCGGCACCGGGGAGCAGACTGGAGGGGGTACAGGTAAGGATGGCTGCCTGGGAAGGGTGATAGGGTGCCAGGTCCCGGGAGCTCCGCGGTGCACGTCCTCCTAGGTCGGCATCAGGCCACGCCCCCCAACATGATGCTATATGTAGCGGTGTCTCCAGGAGAACATGATGTTATCTGTAGTGGTGTCTCCAGGAGAACATGATGCTCTCTGTAGTGGTGTCTCCAGGAGAACATGATGCTCTCTGTAGTGGTGTCTCCAGGAGAACATGATGCTCTCTGTAGTGGTGTCTCCAGGAGAACATGATGCTCTCTGTAGTGGTGTCTCCAGGAGAACATGATGCTCTCTGTAGTGGTGTCTCCAGGAGAACATGATGCTCTCTGTAGTGGTGTCTCCAGGAGAACATGATGCTCTCTGTAGTGGTGTCTCCAGGAGAACATGATGCTCTCTTTAGTGGTGTCTCCAGGAGAACATGATGCTCTCTGTAGTGGTGTCTCCAGGAGAACATGATGCTCTCTGTAGTGGTGTCTCCAGGAGAACATGATGCTATCTGTAGTGGTGTCTCCAGGAGAACATGATGCTCTCTGTAGTGGTGTCTCCAGGAGAACATGATGCTCTCTGTAGTGGTGTCTCCAGGAGAACATGATGCTCTCTGTAGTGGTGTCTCCAGGAGAACATGATGCTATATGTAGTGGTGTCTCCAGGAGAACATGATGCTATCTGTAGTGGTGTCTCCAGGAGAACATGATGCTATATGTAGTGGTGTCTCCAGGAGAACATGATGCTCTCTGTAGTGGTGTCTCCAGGAGAACATGATGCTCTCTGTAGTGGTGTCTCCAGGAGAACATGATGCTATCTGCAGTGGTGTCTCCAGGAGAACATGATGCTATCTGCAGTGGTGTCTCCAGGAGAACATGATGCTATATGTAGTGGTGTCTCCAGGAGAACATGATGCTCCCTGTAGTGGTGTCTCCTGGAGAACATGATGCTCTCTGTAGTGGTGCCTCCAGGAGAACATGATGCTCTCTGTAGTGGTGTCTCCAGGAGAACATGATGCTCTCTGTAGTGGTGTCTCCAGGAGAACATGATGCTCTCTGTAGTGGTGTCTCCAGGAGAACATGATGCTCTCTGTAGTGGTGTCTCCAGGAGAACATGATGCTCTCTGTAGTGGTGTCTCCAGGAGAACATGATGCTCTCTGTAGTGGTGTCTCCAGGAGAACATGATGCTCTCTGTAGTGGTGTCTCCAGGAGAACATGATGCTCTCTGTAGTGGTGTCTCCAGGAGAACATGATGCTATCTGTAGTGGTGTCTCCAGGAGAACATGATGCTCTCTGTAGTGGTGTCTCCAGGAGAACATGATGCTCTCTGTAGTGGTGTCTCCAGGAGAACATGATGCTCTCTGTAGTGGTGTCTATAAGAGAACATGATGCTATCTGTAGTGGTGTCTATAAGAGAACATGATGCTCTCTGTAGTGGTGTCTCCAGGAGAACATGATGCTCTCTGTAGTGGTGTCTATAAGAGAACATGATGCTATCTGTAGTGGTGTCTATAAGAGAACATGATGCTATCTGTAGTGGTGTCTCCAGGAGAACATGATGCTCTCTGTAGTGGTGTCTCCAGGAGAACATGATGCTCTCTGTAGTGGTGTCTCCTGGAGAACATGATGCTCTCTGTAGTGGTGTCTCCAGGAGAACATGATGCTCTCTGTAGTGGTGTCTCCAGGAGAACATGATGCTATCTGTAGTGGTGTCTCCAGGAGAACATGATGCTCTCTGTAGTGGTGTCTCCAGGAGAACATGATGCTCTCTGTAGTGGTGTCTCCAGGAGAACATGATGCTATCTGTAGTGGTGTCTCCAGGAGAACATGATGCTCTCTGTAGTGATGTCTCCAGGAGAACATGATGCTCTCTGTAGTGATGTCTCCAGGAGAACATGATGCTCTCTGTAGTGGTGTCTCCAGGAGAACATGATGCTCTCTGTAGTGGTGTCTCCAGGAGAACATGATGCTCTCTGTAGTTGTGTCTATAAGAGAACATGATGCTCTCTGTAGTGGTGTCTCCAGGAGAACATGATGCTCTCTGTAGTGGTGTCTCCAGGAGAACATGATGCTCTCTGTAGTGGTGTCTCCTGGAGAACATGATGCTCTCTGTAGTGGTGTCTCCTGGAGAACATGATGCTCTCTGTAGTGGTGTCTCCAGGAGAACATGATGCTCTCTGTAGTGGTGTCTCCAGGAGAACATGATGCTCTCTGTAGTGGTGTCTCCTGGAGAACATGATGCTCTCTGTAGTGGTGTCTCCAGGAGAACATGATGCTCTCTGTAGTGGTGTCTCCAGGAGAACATGATGCTCTCTGTAGTGGTGTCTCCAGGAGAACATGATGCTCTCTGTAGTGGTGTCTCCAGGAGAACATGATGCTCTCTGTAGTGGTGTCTCCAGGAGAACATGATGCTCTCTGTAGTGGTGTCTATAAGAGAACATGATGCTCTCTGTAGTGGTGTCTCCAGGAGAACATGATGCTCTCTGTAGTGGTGTCTCCAGGAGAACATGATGCTCTCTGTAGTGGTGTCTCCAGGAGAACATGATGCTCTCTGTAGTGGTGTCTCCAGGAGAACATGATGCTCCCTGTAGTGGTGTCTCCAGGAGAACATGATGCTCTCTGTAGTGGTGTCTCCAGGAGAACATGATGCTCTCTGTAGTGGTGTCTCCAGGAGAACATGATGCTCTCTGTAGTGGTGTCTCCAGGAGAACATGATGCTCTCTGTAGTGGTGTCTCCAGGAGAACATGATGCTCTCTGTAGTGGTGTCTATAAGAGAACATGATGCTATCTGTAGTGGTGTCTCCAGGAGAACATGATGCTCTCTGTAGTGGTGTCTCCAGGAGAACATGATGCTCTCTGTAGTGGTGTCTCCAGGAGAACATGATGCTCTCTGTAGTGGTGTCTCCAGGAGAACATGATGCTCTCTGTAGTGGTGTCTCCAGGAGAACATGATGCTCTCTGTAGTGGTGTCTCCAGGAGAACATGATGCTCTCTGTAGTGGTGTCTCCAGGAGAACATGATGCTCTCTGTAGTGGTGTCTCCAGGAGAACATGATGCTATCTGTAGTGGTGTCTCCAGGAGAACATGATGCTCTCTGTAGTGGTGTCTCCTGGAGAACATGATGCTCTCTGTAGTGGTGTCTCCAGGAGAACATGATGCTCTCTGTAGTGGTGTCTCCAGGAGAACATGATGTTATCTGTAGTGGTGTCTCCAGGAGAACATGATGTTATCTGTAGTGGTGTCTCCAGGAGAACATGATGCTCTCTGTAGTGGTGTCTCCAGGAGAACATGATGCTCTCTGTAGTGGTGTCTCCAGGAGAACATGATGCTCTCTGTAGTGGTGTCTCCAGGAGAACATGATGCTCTCTGTAGTGGTGTCTCCAGGAGAACATGATGCTCTCTGTAGTGGTGTCTCCAGGAGAACATGATGCTCTCTGTAGTGGTGTCTCCAGGAGAACATGATGCTCTCTGTAGTGGTGTCTATAAGAGAACATGATGCTCTCTGTAGTGGTGTCTCCAGGAGAACATGATGCTCTCTGTAGTGGTGTCTCCAGGAGAACATGATGCTCTCTGTAGTGGTGTCTCCAGGAGAACATGATGCTCTCTGTAGTGGTGTCTCCAGTAGAACATGATGCTCTCTGTAGTGGTGTCTCCAGGAGAACATGATGCTCTCTGTAGTGGTGTCTCCAGGAGAACATGATGCTCTCTGTAGTGGTGTCTCCAGGAGAACATGATGCTCTCTGTAGTGGTGTCTCCAGGAGAACATGATGCTCTCTGTAGCGGTGTCTCCAGGAGAACATGATGCTCTCTGTAGTGGTGTCTCCAGGAGAACATGATGCTATCTGTAGTGGTGTCTCCAGGAGAACATGATGTTATCTGTAGTGGTGTCTCCAGGAGAACATGATGCTCTCTGTAGTGGTGTCTCCAGGAGAACATGATGCTATCTGTAGTGGTGTCTCCAGGAGAACATGATGCTCTCTGTAGTGGTGTCTCCAGGAGAACATGATGCTCTCTGTAGTGGTGTCTCCAGGAGAACATGATGCTCTCTGTAGTGGTGTCTCCAGGAGAACATGATGCTCTCTGTAGTGGTGTCTCCAGGAGAACATGATGCTCTCTGTAGTGGTGTCTCCAGGAGAACATGATGCTCTCTGTAGTGGTGTCTCCAGGAGAACATGATGCTCTCTGTAGTGGTGTCTCCAGGAGAACATGATGCTCTCTGTAGTGGTGTCTCCAGGAGAACATGATGTTATCTGTAGTGGTGTCTCCAGGAGAACATGATGTTATCTGTAGTGGTGTCTCCAGGAGAACATGATGCTCTCTGTAGTGGTGTCTCCAGGAGAACATGATGCTCTCTGTAGTGGTGTCTCCAGGAGAACATGATGCTCTCTGTAGTGGTGTCTCCAGGAGAACATGATGCTCTCTGTAGTGGTGCCTCCAGGAGAACATGATGCTATCTGTACTGGTGTCTCCAGGAGTACATGATGCTCTCTGTAGTGGTGTCTCCAGGAGAACATGATGCTCTCTGTAGTGGTGTCTCCAGGAGAACATGATGCTCTCTGTAGTGGTGTCTCCAGGAGAACATGATGCTCTCTGTAGTGGTGTCTCCAGGAGAACATGATGCTCTCTGTAGTGGTGTCTCCAGGAGAACATGATGCTCTCTGTAGTGGTGTCTCCAGGAGAACATGATGCTCTCTGTAGTGGTGTCTCCAGGAGAACATGATGCTCTCTGTAGTGGTGTCTCCAGGAGAACATGATGCTCTCTGTAGTGGTGTCTCCAGGAGAACATGATGCTCTCTGTAGTGGTGTCTCCAGGAGAACATGATGCTCTCTGTAGTGGTGTCTCCAGGAGAACATGATGCTCTCTGTAGTGGTGTCTCCAGGAGAACATGATGCTCTCTGTAGTGGTGTCTCCAGGAGAACATGATGCTCTCTGTAGTGGTGTCTCCAGGAGAACATGATGCTCTCTGTAGTGGTGTCTCCAGGAGAACATGATGCTCTCTGTAGTGGTGTCTCCAGGAGAACATGATGCTCTCTGTAGTGGTGTCTATAAGAGAACATGATGCTCTCTGTAGTGGTGTCTATAAGAGAACATGATGCTCTCTGTAGTGGTGTCTATAAGAGAACATGATGCTATCTGTAGTGGTGTCTATAAGAGAACATGATGCTATCTGTAGTGGTGTCTCCAGGAGAACATGATGCTCTCTGTAGTGGTGTCTATAAGAGAACATGATGCTATCTGTAGTGGTGTCTATAAGAGAACATGATGCTATCTGTAGTGGTGTCTCCAGGAGAACATGATGCTCTCTGTAGTGGTGTCTCCAGGAGAACATGATGCTCTCTGTAGTGGTGTCTCCTGGAGAACATGATGCTCTCTGTAGTGGTGTCTCCAGGAGAACATGATGCTCTCTGTAGTGGTGTCTCCAGGAGAACATGATGCTCTCTGTAGTGGTGTCTCCAGGAGAACATGATGCTCTCTGTAGTTGTGTCTATAAGAGAACATGATGCTCTCTGTAGTGGTGTCTCCAGGAGAACATGATGCTCTCTGTAGTGGTGTCTCCAGGAGAACATGATGCTCTCTGTAGTGGTGTCTCCTGGAGAACATGATGCTCTCTGTAGTGGTGTCTCCTGGAGAACATGATGCTCTCTGTAGTGGTGTCTCCAGGAGAACATGATGCTCTCTGTAGTGGTGTCTCCAGGAGAACATGATGCTCTCTGTAGTGGTGTCTCCAGGAGAACATGATGCTCTCTGTAGTGGTGTCTCCTGGAGAACATGATGCTCTCTGTAGTGGTGTCTCCTGGAGAACATGATGCTCTCTGTAGTGGTGTCTCCAGGAGAACATGATGCTCTCTGTAGTGGTGTCTCCAGGAGAACATGATGCTCTCTGTAGTGGTGTCTCCAGGAGAACATGATGCTCTCTGTAGTGGTGTCTCCAGGAGAACATGATGCTCTCTGTAGTGGTGTCTATAAGAGAACATGATGCTCTCTGTAGTGGTGTCTCCAGGAGAACATGATGCTCTCTGTAGTGGTGTCTCCAGGAGAACATGATGCTCTCTGTAGTGGTGTCTCCAGGAGAACATGATGCTCTCTGTAGTGGTGTCTCCAGGAGAACATGATGCTCTCTGTAGTGGTGTCTCCAGGAGAACATGATGCTCTCTGTAGTGGTGTCTCCAGGAGAACATGATGCTCCCTGTAGTGGTGTCTCCAGGAGAACATGATGCTCTCTGTAGTGGTGTCTCCAGGAGAACATGATGCTCTCTGTAGTGGTGTCTCCAGGAGAACATGATGCTCTCTGTAGTGGTGTCTCCAGGAGAACATGATGCTCTCTGTAGTGGTGTCTCCAGGAGAACATGATGCTCTCTGTAGTGGTGTCTATAAGAGAACATGATGCTATCTGTAGTGGTGTCTCCAGGAGAACATGATGCTCTCTGTAGTGGTGTCTCCAGGAGAACATGATGCTCTCTGTAGTGGTGTCTCCAGGAGAACATGATGCTCTCTGTAGTGGTGTCTCCAGGAGAACATGATGCTCTCTGTAGTGGTGTCTCCAGGAGAACATGATGCTCTCTGTAGTGGTGTCTCCAGGAGAACATGATGCTCTCTGTAGTGGTGTCTCCAGGAGAACATGATGCTCTCTGTAGTGGTGTCTCCAGGAGAACATGATGCTATCTGTAGTGGTGTCTCCAGGAGAACATGATGCTCTCTGTAGTGGTGTCTCCTGGAGAACATGATGCTCTCTGTAGTGGTGTCTCCAGGAGAACATGATGCTCTCTGTAGTGGTGTCTCCAGGAGAACATGATGTTATCTGTAGTGGTGTCTCCAGGAGAACATGATGTTATCTGTAGTGGTGTCTCCAGGAGAACATGATGCTCTCTGTAGTGGTGTCTCCAGGAGAACATGATGCTCTCTGTAGTGGTGTCTCCAGGAGAACATGATGCTCTCTGTAGTGGTGTCTCCAGGAGAACATGATGCTCTCTGTAGTGGTGTCTCCAGGAGAACATGATGCTCTCTGTAGTGGTGTCTCCAGGAGAACATGATGCTCTCTGTAGTGGTGTCTCCAGGAGAACATGATGCTCTCTGTAGTGGTGTCTCCAGGAGAACATGATGCTCTCTGTAGTGGTGTCTCCAGGAGAACATGATGCTCTCTGTAGTGGTGTCTCCAGGAGAACATGATGCTCTCTGTAGCGGTGTCTCCAGGAGAACATGATGCTCTCTGTAGCGGTGTCTCCAGGAGAACATGATGCTCTCTGTAGTGGTGTCTCCAGGAGAACATGATGCTATCTGTAGTGGTGTCTCCAGGAGAACATGATGTTATCTGTAGTGGTGTCTCCAGGAGAACATGATGCTCTCTGTAGTGGTGTCTCCAGGAGAACATGATGCTATCTGTAGTGGTGTCTCCAGGAGAACATGATGCTCTCTGTAGTGGTGTCTCCAGGAGAACATGATGCTCTCTGTAGTGGTGTCTCCAGGAGAACATGATGCTCTCTGTAGTGGTGTCTCCAGGAGAACATGATGCTCTCTGTAGTGGTGTCTCCAGGAGAACATGATGCTCTCTGTAGTGGTGTCTCCAGGAGAACATGATGCTCTCTGTAGTGGTGTCTCCAGGAGAACATGATGCTCTCTGTAGTGGTGTCTCCAGGAGAACATGATGCTCTCTGTAGTGGTGTCTCCAGGAGAACATGATGTTATCTGTAGTGGTGTCTCCAGGAGAACATGATGTTATCTGTAGTGGTGTCTCCAGGAGAACATGATGTTATCTGTAGTGGTGTCTCCAGGAGAACATGATGCTCTCTGTAGTGGTGTCTCCAGGAGAACATGATGCTCTCTGTAGTGGTGTCTCCAGGAGAACATGATGCTCTCTGTAGTGGTGTCTCCAGGAGAACATGATGCTCTCTGTAGTGGTGCCTCCAGGAGAACATGATGCTATCTGTACTGGTGTCTCCAGGAGTACATGATGCTCTCTGTAGTGGTGTCTCCAGGAGAACATGATGTTATCTGTAGTGGTGTCTCCAGGAGAACATGATGCTCTCTGTAGTGGTGTCTCCAGGAGAACATGATGCTCTCTGTAGTGGTGTCTCCAGGAGAACATGATGCTCTCTGTAGTGGTGTCTCCAGGAGAACATGATGCTCTCTGTAGTGGTGTCTCCAGGAGAACATGATGCTCTCTGTAGTGGTGTCTATAAGAGAACATGATGCTCTCTGTAGTGGTGTCTATAAGAGAACATGATGTTATCTGTAGTGGTGTCTCCAGGAGAACATGATGCTCTCTGTAGTGGTGTCTCCAGGAGAACATGATGCTCTCTGTAGTGGTGTCTCCAGGAGAACATGATGCTCTCTGTAGTGGTGTCTCCAGGAGAACATGATGCTCTCTGTAGTGGTGTCTCCAGGAGAACATGATGCTCTCTGTAGTGGTGTCTATAAGAGAACATGATGCTCTCTGTAGTGGTGTCTCCAGGAGAACATGATGCTCTCTGTGGTGGTGTCTCCAGGAGAACATGATGCTCTCTGTAGTGGTGTCTCCAGGAGAACATGATGCTATATGTAGTGGTGTCTCCAGGAGAACATGATGCTCTCTGTAGTGGTGTCTCCTGGAGAACATGATGCTCTCTGTAGTGGTGTCTATAAGAGAACATGATGCTATATGTAGTGGTGTCTCCAGGAGAACATGATGCTCTCTGTAGTGGTGTCTCCAGGAGAACATGATGCTCTCTGTAGTGGTGTCTCCAGGAGAACATGATGCTCTCTGTAGTTGTGTCTATAAGAGAACATGATGCTATATGTAGTGGTGTCTCCAGGAGAACATGATGCTCTCTGTAGTGGTGTCTCCTGGAGAACATGATGCTCTCTGTAGTGGTGTCTCCAGGAGAACATGATGCTCTCTGTAGTGGTGTCTCCAGGAGAACATGATGCTCTCTGTAGTGGTGTCTCCTGGAGAACATGATGCTCTCTGTAGTGGTGTCTCCAGGAGAACATGATGCTCTCTGTAGTGGTGTCTCCAGGAGAACATGATGCTCTCTGTAGTGGTGTCTCCTGGAGAACATGATGCTCTCTGTAGTGGTGTCTCCAGGAGAACATGATGCTCTCTGTAGTGGTGTCTCCAGGAGAACATGATGCTCTCTGTAGTGGTGTCTCCAGGAGAACATGATGCTCTCTGTAGTGGTGTCTCCAGGAGAACATGATGTTATCTGTAGTGTTGTCTCCAGGAGAACATGATGCTCTCTGTAGTGGTGTCTCCAGGAGAACATGATGCTCTCTGTAGTGGTGTCTCCAGGAGAACATGATGCTCTCTGTAGTGGTGTCTCCAGGAGAACATGATGCTATCTGTAGTGGTGTCTCCAGGAGAACATGATGCTATCTGTAGTGGTGTCTCCAGGAGAACATGATGCTCTCTGTAGTGGTGTCTCCAGGAGAACATGATGCTCTCTGTAGTGGTGTCTCCAGCAGAACATGATGCTCTCTGTAGTGGTGTCTCCAGGAGAACATGATGCTATCTGTAGTGGTGTCTCCAGGAGAACATGATGCTATCTGTAGTGGTGTCTCCAGGAGAACATGATGCTCTCTGTAGTGTTGTCTCCAGGAGAACATGATGCTCTCTGTAGTGGTGTCTCCAGGAGAACATGATGCTCTCTGTAGTGGTGTCTCCTGGAGAACATGATGCTCTCTGTAGTGGTGTCTCCAGGAGAACATGATGCTCTCTGTAGTGGTGTCTCCAGGAGAACATGATGCTCTCTGTAGTGGTGTCTCCAGGAGAACATGATGCTCTCTGTAGTGGTGTCTCCAGGAGAACATGATGCTCTCTGTAGTGGTGTCTATAAGAGAACATGATGCTCTCTGTAGTGGTGTCTCCAGGAGAACATGATGCTCTCTGTAGTGGTGTCTCCAGGAGAACATGATGCTCTCTGTAGTGGTGTCTCCAGGAGAACATGATGCTCTCTGTAGTGGTGTCTCCAGGAGAACATGATGCTCTCTGTAGTGGTGTCTCCAGGAGAACATGATGCTCTCTGTAGTGGTGTCTCCAGGAGAACATGATGCTCTCTGTAGTGGTGTCTCCAGGAGAACATGATGCTCTCTGTAGTGGTGTCTCCAGGAGAACATGATGCTCTCTGTAGTGGTGTCTCCAGGAGAACATGATGCTCTCTGTAGTGGTGTCTATAAGAGAACATGATGCTCTCTGTAGTGGTGTCTCCAGGAGAACATGATGCTCTCTGTAGTGGTGTCTCCAGGAGAACATGATGCTCTCTGTAGTGGTGTCTCCAGGAGAACATGATGCTCTCTGTAGTGGTGTCTCCAGGAGAACATGATGCTCTCTGTAGTGGTGTCTCCAGGAGAACATGATGCTCCCTGTAGTGGTGTCTCCAGGAGAACATGATGCTCTCTGTAGTGGTGTCTCCAGGAGAACATGATGCTCTCTGTAGTGGTGTCACCAGGAGAACATGATGCTCTCTGTAGTGGTGTCTCCAGGAGAACATGATGCTCTCTGTAGTGGTGTCTCCAGGAGAACATGATGCTCTCTGTAGTGGTGTCACCAGGAGAACATGATGCTCTCTGTAGTGGTGTCTCCAGGAGAACATGATGCTATCTGTAGTGGTGTCTCCAGGAGAACATGATGCTCTCTGTAGTGGTGTCTCCAGGAGAACATGATGCTCTCTGTAGTGGTGTCTCCAGGAGAACATGATGCTCTCTGTAGTGGTGTCTCCAGGAGAACATGATGCTCTCTGTAGTGGTGTCTCCAGGAGAACATGATGCTCTCTGTAGTGGTGTCTCCAGGAGAACATGATGCTCTCTGTAGTGGTGTCTCCAGGAGAACATGATGCTCTCTGTAGTGGTGTCTCCAGGAGAACATGATGCTCTCTGTAGTGGTGTCTCCAGGAGAACATGATGCTCTCTGTAGTGGTGTCTCCAGGAGAACATGATGCTCTCTGTAGTGGTGTCTCCAGGAGAACATGATGCTCTCTGTAGTGGTGTCTCCAGGAGAACATGATGCTCTCTGTAGTGGTGTCTCCAGGAGAACATGATGCTCTCTGTAGTGGTGTCTCCAGGAGAACATGATGCTCTCTGTAGTGGTGTCTCCAGGAGAACATGATGCTCTCTGTAGTGGTGTCTCCAGGAGAACATGATGCTCTCTGTAGTGGTGTCTCCAGGAGAACATGATGCTCTCTGTAGTGGTGTCTCCAGGAGAACATGATGCTCTCTGTAGTGGTGTCTCCAGGAGAACATGATGCTCTCTGTAGTGGTGTCTCCAGGAGAACATGATGCTCTCTGTAGTGGTGTCTCCAGGAGAACATGATGCTATCTGTAGTGGTGTCTCCAGGAGAACATGATGCTCTCTGTAGTGGTGTCTCCAGGAGAACATGATGCTCTCTGTAGTGGTGTCTCCAGGAGAACATGATGCTCTCTGTAGTGGTGTCTCCAGGAGAACATGATGCTCTCTGTAGTGGTGTCTCCAGGAGAACATGATGCTCTCTGTAGTGGTGTCTCCAGGAGAACATGATGCTCTCTGTAGTGGTGTCTCCAGGAGAACATGATGCTCTCTGTAGTGGTGTCTCCAGGAGAACATGATGCTCTCTGTAGTGGTGTCTCCAGGAGAACATGATGCTCTCTGTAGTGGTGTCTCCAGGAGAACATGATGCTCTCTGTAGTGGTGTCTCCAGGAGAACATGATGCTCTCTGTAGTGGTGTCTCCAGGAGAACATGATGCTCTCTGTAGTGGTGTCTCCAGGAGAACATGATGCTCTCTGTAGTGGTGTCTATAAGAGAACATGATGCTCTCTGTAGTGGTGTCTCCAGGAGAACATGATGCTCTCTGTAGTGGTGTCTCCAGGAGAACATGATGCTCTCTGTAGTGGTGTCTCCAGGAGAACATGATGCTCTCTGTAGTGGTGTCTATAAGAGAACATGATGCTCTCTGTAGTGGTGTCTCCAGGAGAACATGATGCTCTCTGTAGTGGTGTCTCCAGGAGAACATGATGTTATCTGTAGTGGTGTCTCCAGGAGAACATGATGCTCTCTGTAGTGGTGTCTCCAGGAGAACATGATGCTCTCTGTAGTGGTGTCTCCAGGAGAACATGATGCTCTCTGTAGTGGTGTCTCCAGGAGAACATGATGCTCTCTGTAGTGGTGTCTCCAGGAGAACATGATGTTATCTGTAGTGGTGTCTCCAGGAGAACATGATGTTATCTGTAGTGGTGTCTCCAGGAGAACATGATGCTCTCTGTAGTGGTGTCTCCAGGAGAACATGATGCTCTCTGTAGTGGTGTCTCCAGGAGAACATGATGCTCTCTGTAGTGGTGTCTCCAGGAGAACATGATGCTCTCTGTAGTGGTGTCTCCAGGAGAACATGATGCTCTCTGTAGTGGTGTCTCCAGGAGAACATGATGCTCTCTGTAGTGGTGTCTCCAGGAGAACATGATGCTCTCTGTAGTGGTGTCTCCAGGAGAACATGATGCTATCTGTAGTGGTGTCTATAAGAGAACATGATGCTCTCTGTAGTGGTGTCTCCAGGAGAACATGATGCTCTCTGTAGTTGTGTCTATAAGAGAACATGATGCTCTCTGTAGTGGTGTCTCCAGGAGAACATGATGCTATCTGTAGTGGTGTCTCCAGGAGAACATGATGCTCTCTGTAGTGGTGTCTCCAGGAGAACATGATGCTCTCTGTAGTGGTGTCTCCAGGAGAACATGATGCTCTCTGTAGTGGTGTCTCCAGGAGAACATGATGCTCTCTGTAGTGGTGTCTCCAGGAGAACATGATGCTCTCTGTAGCGGTGTCTCCAGGAGAACATGATGCTCTCTGTAGCGGTGTCTCCAGGAGAACATGATGCTCTCTGTAGCGGTGTCTCCAGGAGAACATGATGCTATCTGTAGTGGTGTCTCCAGGAGAACATGATGTTATCTGTAGTGGTGTCTCCAGGAGAACATGATGCTCTCTGTAGTGGTGTCTCCAGGAGAACATGATGCTATCTGTAGTGGTGTCTCCAGGAGAACATGATGCTCTCTGTAGTGGTGTCTCCAGGAGAACATGATGCTCTCTGTAGTGGTGTCTCCAGGAGAACATGATGCTCTCTGTAGTGGTGTCTCCAGGAGAACATGATGCTCTCTGTAGTGGTGTCTCCAGGAGAACATGATGCTCTCTGTAGTGGTGTCTCCAGGAGAACATGATGCTCTCTGTAGTGGTGTCTCCAGGAGAACATGATGCTCTCTGTAGTGGTGTCTCCAGGAGAACATGATGCTCTCTGTAGTGGTGTCTCCAGGAGAACATGATGTTATCTGTAGTGGTGTCTCCAGGAGAACATGATGTTATCTGTAGTGGTGTCTCCAGGAGAACATGATGTTATCTGTAGTGGTGTCTCCAGGAGAACATGATGCTCTCTGTAGTGGTGTCTCCAGGAGAACATGATGCTCTCTGTAGTGGTGTCTCCAGGAGAACATGATGCTCTCTGTAGTGGTGTCTCCAGGAGAACATGATGCTCTCTGTAGTGGTGCCTCCAGGAGAACATGATGCTATCTGTACTGGTGTCTCCAGGAGTACATGATGCTCTCTGTAGTGGTGTCTCCAGGAGAACATGATGTTATCTGTAGTGGTGTCTCCAGGAGAACATGATGCTCTCTGTAGTGGTGTCTCCAGGAGAACATGATGCTCTCTGTAGTGGTGTCTCCAGGAGAACATGATGCTCTCTGTAGTGGTGTCTCCAGGAGAACATGATGCTCTCTGTAGTGGTGTCTCCAGGAGAACATGATGCTCTCTGTAGTGGTGTCTATAAGAGAACATGATGCTCTCTGTAGTGGTGTCTATAAGAGAACATGATGTTATCTGTAGTGGTGTCTCCAGGAGAACATGATGCTCTCTGTAGTGGTGTCTCCAGGAGAACATGATGCTCTCTGTAGTGGTGTCTCCAGGAGAACATGATGCTCTCTGTAGTGGTGTCTCCAGGAGAACATGATGCTCTCTGTAGTGGTGTCTCCAGGAGAACATGATGCTCTCTGTAGTGGTGTCTATAAGAGAACATGATGCTCTCTGTAGTGGTGTCTCCAGGAGAACATGATGCTCTCTGTGGTGGTGTCTCCAGGAGAACATGATGCTCTCTGTAGTGGTGTCTCCAGGAGAACATGATGCTATATGTAGTGGTGTCTCCAGGAGAACATGATGCTCTCTGTAGTGGTGTCTCCTGGAGAACATGATGCTCTCTGTAGTGGTGTCTATAAGAGAACATGATGCTATATGTAGTGGTGTCTCCAGGAGAACATGATGCTCTCTGTAGTGGTGTCTCCAGGAGAACATGATGCTCTCTGTAGTGGTGTCTCCAGGAGAACATGATGCTCTCTGTAGTTGTGTCTATAAGAGAACATGATGCTATATGTAGTGGTGTCTCCAGGAGAACATGATGCTCTCTGTAGTGGTGTCTCCTGGAGAACATGATGCTCTCTGTAGTGGTGTCTCCAGGAGAACATGATGCTCTCTGTAGTGGTGTCTCCAGGAGAACATGATGCTCTCTGTAGTGGTGTCTCCTGGAGAACATGATGCTCTCTGTAGTGGTGTCTCCAGGAGAACATGATGCTCTCTGTAGTGGTGTCTCCAGGAGAACATGATGCTCTCTGTAGTGGTGTCTCCTGGAGAACATGATGCTCTCTGTAGTGGTGTCTCCAGGAGAACATGATGCTCTCTGTAGTGGTGTCTCCAGGAGAACATGATGCTCTCTGTAGTGGTGTCTCCAGGAGAACATGATGCTCTCTGTAGTGGTGTCTCCAGGAGAACATGATGTTATCTGTAGTGTTGTCTCCAGGAGAACATGATGCTCTCTGTAGTGGTGTCTCCAGGAGAACATGATGCTCTCTGTAGTGGTGTCTCCAGGAGAACATGATGCTCTCTGTAGTGGTGTCTCCAGGAGAACATGATGCTATCTGTAGTGGTGTCTCCAGGAGAACATGATGCTCTCTGTAGTGGTGTCTCCAGGAGAACATGATGCTCTCTGTAGTGGTGTCTCCAGCAGAACATGATGCTCTCTGTAGTGGTGTCTCCAGGAGAACATGATGCTATCTGTAGTGGTGTCTCCAGGAGAACATGATGCTATCTGTAGTGGTGTCTCCAGGAGAACATGATGCTCTCTGTAGTGTTGTCTCCAGGAGAACATGATGCTCTCTGTAGTGGTGTCTCCAGGAGAACATGATGCTCTCTGTAGTGGTGTCTCCTGGAGAACATGATGCTCTCTGTAGTGGTGTCTCCAGGAGAACATGATGCTCTCTGTAGTGGTGTCTCCAGGAGAACATGATGCTCTCTGTAGTGGTGTCTCCAGGAGAACATGATGCTCTCTGTAGTGGTGTCTCCAGGAGAACATGATGCTCTCTGTAGTGGTGTCTATAAGAGAACATGATGCTCTCTGTAGTGGTGTCTCCAGGAGAACATGATGCTCTCTGTAGTGGTGTCTCCAGGAGAACATGATGCTCTCTGTAGTGGTGTCTCCAGGAGAACATGATGCTCTCTGTAGTGGTGTCTCCAGGAGAACATGATGCTCTCTGTAGTGGTGTCTCCAGGAGAACATGATGCTCTCTGTAGTGGTGTCTCCAGGAGAACATGATGCTCTCTGTAGTGGTGTCTCCAGGAGAACATGATGCTCTCTGTAGTGGTGTCTCCAGGAGAACATGATGCTCTCTGTAGTGGTGTCTATAAGAGAACATGATGCTCTCTGTAGTGGTGTCTCCAGGAGAACATGATGCTCTCTGTAGTGGTGTCTCCAGGAGAACATGATGCTCTCTGTAGTGGTGTCTCCAGGAGAACATGATGCTCTCTGTAGTGGTGTCTCCAGGAGAACATGATGCTCTCTGTAGTGGTGTCTCCAGGAGAACATGATGCTCCCTGTAGTGGTGTCTCCAGGAGAACATGATGCTCTCTGTAGTGGTGTCTCCAGGAGAACATGATGCTCTCTGTAGTGGTGTCACCAGGAGAACATGATGCTCTCTGTAGTGGTGTCTCCAGGAGAACATGATGCTCTCTGTAGTGGTGTCTCCAGGAGAACATGATGCTCTCTGTAGTGGTGTCACCAGGAGAACATGATGCTCTCTGTAGTGGTGTCTCCAGGAGAACATGATGCTATCTGTAGTGGTGTCTCCAGGAGAACATGATGCTCTCTGTAGTGGTGTCTCCAGGAGAACATGATGCTCTCTGTAGTGGTGTCTCCAGGAGAACATGATGCTCTCTGTAGTGGTGTCTCCAGGAGAACATGATGCTCTCTGTAGTGGTGTCTCCAGGAGAACATGATGCTCTCTGTAGTGGTGTCTCCAGGAGAACATGATGCTCTCTGTAGTGGTGTCTCCAGGAGAACATGATGCTCTCTGTAGTGGTGTCTCCAGGAGAACATGATGCTCTCTGTAGTGGTGTCTCCAGGAGAACATGATGCTCTCTGTAGTGGTGTCTCCAGGAGAACATGATGCTCTCTGTAGTGGTGTCTCCAGGAGAACATGATGCTCTCTGTAGTGGTGTCTCCAGGAGAACATGATGCTCTCTGTAGTGGTGTCTCCAGGAGAACATGATGCTCTCTGTAGTGGTGTCTCCAGGAGAACATGATGCTCTCTGTAGTGGTGTCTCCAGGAGAACATGATGCTCTCTGTAGTGGTGTCTCCAGGAGAACATGATGCTCTCTGTAGTGGTGTCTCCAGGAGAACATGATGCTCTCTGTAGTGGTGTCTCCAGGAGAACATGATGCTCTCTGTAGTGGTGTCTCCAGGAGAACATGATGCTATCTGTAGTGGTGTCTCCAGGAGAACATGATGCTCTCTGTAGTGGTGTCTCCAGGAGAACATGATGCTCTCTGTAGTGGTGTCTCCAGGAGAACATGATGCTCTCTGTAGTGGTGTCTCCAGGAGAACATGATGCTCTCTGTAGTGGTGTCTCCAGGAGAACATGATGCTCTCTGTAGTGGTGTCTCCAGGAGAACATGATGCTCTCTGTAGTGGTGTCTCCAGGAGAACATGATGCTCTCTGTAGTGGTGTCTCCAGGAGAACATGATGCTCTCTGTAGTGGTGTCTCCAGGAGAACATGATGCTCTCTGTAGTGGTGTCTCCAGGAGAACATGATGCTCTCTGTAGTGGTGTCTCCAGGAGAACATGATGCTCTCTGTAGTGGTGTCTCCAGGAGAACATGATGCTCTCTGTAGTGGTGTCTATAAGAGAACATGATGCTCTCTGTAGTGGTGTCTCCAGGAGAACATGATGCTCTCTGTAGTGGTGTCTCCAGGAGAACATGATGTTATCTGTAGTGGTGTCTCCAGGAGAACATGATGTTATCTGTAGTGGTGTCTCCAGGAGAACATGATGCTCTCTGTAGTGGTGTCTCCAGGAGAACATGATGCTCTCTGTAGTGGTGTCTCCAGGAGAACATGATGCTCTCTGTAGTGGTGTCTCCAGGAGTACATGATGCTCTCTGTAGTGGTGTCTCCAGGAGAACATGATGCTCTCTGTAGTGGTGTCTCCAGGAGAACATGATGCTCTCTGTAGTGGTGTCTCCAGGAGAACATGATGCTCTCTGTAGTGGTGTCTCCAGGAGAACATGATGCTCTCTGTAGTGGTGTCTCCAGGAGAACATGATGCTATCTGTAGTGGTGTCTCCAGGAGAACATGATGCTCTCTGTAGTGGTGTCTCCAGGAGAACATGATGCTCTCTGTAGTGGTGTCTCCAGGAGAACATGATGCCATCTGTAGTGGTGTCTCCAGGAGAACATGATGCTCTCTGTAGTGGTGTCTCCAGGAGAACATGATGCTCTCTGTAGTGGTGTCTCCAGGAGAACATGATGCTCTCTGTAGTGGTGTCTCCAGGAGAACATGATGCTCTCTGTAGTGTTGTCTCCAGGAGAACATGATGCTCTCTGTAGTGGTGTCTCCAGGAGAACATGATGCTCTCTGTAGTGGTGTCTCCAGCAGAACATGATGCTCTCTGTAGTGGTGTCTCCAGGAGAACATGATGCTATCTGTAGTGGTGTCTCCAGGAGAACATGATGCTATCTGTAGTGGTGTCTCCAGGAGAACATGATGCTCTCTGTAGTGGTGTCTCCAGGAGAACATGATGTTATCTGTAGTGGTGTCTCCAGGAGAACATGATGCTCTCTGTAGTGGTGTCTATAAGAGAACATGATGCTATCTGTAGTGGTGTCTCCAGGAGAACATGATGCTCTCTGTAGTGGTGTCTCCAGGAGAACATGATGCTATCTGTAGTGGTGTCTATAAGAGAACATGATGCTCTCTGTAGTGGTGTCTCCAGGAGAACATGATGCTCTCTGTAGTGGTGTCTCCAGGAGAACATGATGCTCTCTGTAGTGGTGTCTCCAGGAGAACATGATGCTCTCTGTAGTGGTGTCTCCAGGAGAACATGATGCTATATGTAGTGGTGTCTCCAGGAGAACATGATGCTCTCTGTAGTGGTGTCTCCAGGAGAACATGATGCTCTCTGTAGTGGTGTCTCCAGCAGAACATGATGCTCTCTGTAGTGGTGTCTCCAGGAGAACATGATGCTCTCTGTAGTGGTGTCTCCAGGAGAACATGATGTTATCTGTAGTGGTGTCTCCAGGAGAACATGATGCTCTCTGTAGTGGTGTCTCCAGGAGAACATGATGCTCTCTGTAGTGGTGTCTCCAGCAGAACATGATGCTCTCTGTAGTGGTGTCTCCAGGAGAACATGATGCTCTCTGTAGTGGTGTCTCCAGGAGAACATGATGCTCTCTGCAGTGGTGTCTCCAGGAGAACATGATGCTCTCTGTAGTGGTGTCTCCAGGAGAACATGATGCTCTCTGTAGTGGTGTCTCCAGGAGAACATGATGCTCTCTGTAGTGGTGTCTCCAGGAGAACATGATGCTCTCTGTAGTGGTGTCTCCAGGAGAACATGATGCTCTCTGTAGTGGTGTCTCCAGGAGAACATGATGCTCTCTGTAGTGGTGTCTCCTGGAGAACATGATGCTCTCTGTAGTGGTGTCTCCAGGAGAACATGATGCTCTCTGTAGTGGTGTCTCCAGGAGAACATGATGCTCTCTGTAGTGGTGTCTCCAGGAGAACATGATGCTCTCTGTAGTGGTGTCTATAAGAGAACATGATGCTATCTGTAGTGGTGTCTCCAGGAGAACATGATGCTCTCTGTAGTGGTGTCTCCAGGAGAACATGATGTTATCTGTAGTGGTGTCTCCAGGAGAACATGATGCTCTCTGTAGTGGTGTCTCCAGGAGAACATGATGCTCTCTGTAGTGGTGTCTCCAGGAGAACATGATGCTCTCTGTAGTGGTGTCTCCAGGAGAACATGATGCTCTCTGTAGTGGTGTCTATAAGAGAACATGATGCTCTCTGTAGTGGTGTCTCCAGGAGAACATGATGCTCTCTGTAGTGGTGTCTCCAGGAGAACATGATGCTCTCTGTAGTGGTGTCTCCAGCAGAACATGATGCTCTCTGTAGTGGTGTCTCCAGGAGAACATGATGCTCTCTGTAGTGGTGTCTCCAGGAGAACATGATGCTATCTGTAGTGGTGTCTCCAGGAGAACATGATGCTCTCTGTAGTGGTGTCTCCAGGAGAACATGATGCTCTCTGTAGTGGTGTCTCCAGCAGAACATGATGCTCTCTGTAGTGGTGTCTCCAGGAGAACATGATGCTCTCTGTAGTGGTGTCTCCAGGAGAACATGATGCTCTCTGTAGTGGTGTCTCCAGGAGAACATGATGCTCTCTGTAGTGGTGTCTCCAGGAGAACATGATGCTCTCTGTAGTGGTGCCTCCAGGAGAACATGATGCTATCTGTACTGGTGTCTCCAGGAGTACATGATGCTCTCTGTAGTGGTGTCTCCAGGAGAACATGATGTTATCTGTAGTGGTGTCTCCAGGAGAACATGATGCTCTCTGTAGTGGTGTCTCCAGGAGAACATGATGCCATCTGTAGTGGTGTCTCCAGGAGAACATGATGCTATCTGTAGTAGTGTCTCCAGGAGAACATGATGCTCTCTGTAGTGGTGTCTCCAGGAGAACATGATGCTATCTGTAGTAGTGTCTCCAGGAGAACATGATGCTCTCTGTAGTGGTGTCTCCAGGAGAACATGATGTTATCTGTAGTGGTGTCTCCAGCAGAACATGATGCTCTCTGTAGTGGTGTCTCCAGCAGAACATGATGCTCTCTGTAGTGGTGTCTATAAGAGAACATGATGCTCTCTGTAGTGGTGTCTCCAGGAGAACATGATGCTATCTGTAGTGGTGTCTCCAGGAGAACATGATGCTCCCTGTAGTGGTGTCTCCTGGAGAACATGATGCTCTCTGTAGTGGTGTCTCCAGGAGTACATGATGCTCTCTGTAGTGGTGTCTCCAGGAGAACATGATGCTCCCTGTAGTGGTGTCTCCAGGAGAACATGATGCTCTCTGTAGTGATGTCTCCAGGAGAACATGATGCTCTCTGTAGTGGTGTCTCCAGGAGAACATGATGTTATCTGTAGTGGTGTCTCCAGGAGAACATGATGCTCTCTGTAGTGGTGTCTCCAGGAGAACATGATGCTCTCTGTAGTGGTGTCTCCAGGAGAACATGATGCTCTCTGTAGTGTTGTCTCCAGGAGAACATGATGCTCTCTGTAGTGGTGTCTATAAGAGAACATGATGCTCTCTGTAGTGGTGTCTCCAGGAGAACATGATGCTCTCTGTAGTGGTGTCTCCAGGAGAACATGATGCTCTCTGTAGTGGTGTCTATAAGAGAACATGATGCTCTCTGTAGTGGTGTCTCCAGGAGAACATGATGCTCTCTGTAGTGGTGTCTCCAGGAGAACATGATGCTCTCTGTAGTGGTGTCTCCAGGAGAACATGATGCTCTCTGTAGTGGTGTCTATAAGAGAACATGATGCTCTCTGTAGTGGTGTCTCCAGGAGAACATGATGCTCTCTGTAGTGGTGTCTCCAGGAGAACATGATGCTCTCTGTAGTGGTGTCTCCAGGAGAACATGATGCTATCTGTAGTGGTGTCTCCAGGAGAACATGATGCTATCTGTAGTGGTGTCTCCAGGAGAACATGATGTTATCTGTAGTGGTGTCTCCAGGAGAACATGATGTTATCTGTAGTGGTGTCTCCAGCAGAACATGATGCTCTCTGTAGTGGTGTCTCCAGGAGAACATGATGTTATCTGTAGTGGTGTCTCCAGGAGAACATGATGCTCTCTGTAGTGGTGTCTCCAGGAGAACATGATGTTATCTGTAGTGGTGTCTCCAGGAGAACATGATGCTCTCTGTAGTGGTGTCTCCAGGAGAACATGATGCTCTCTGTAGTGGTGTCTCCAGCAGAACATGATGCTCTCTGTAGTGGTGTCTCCAGGAGAACATGATGTTATCTGTAGTGGTGTCTCCAGGAGAACATGATGCTCTCTGTAGTGGTGTCTCCAGGAGAACATGATGTTATCTGTAGTGGTGTCTCCAGGAGAACATGATGCTCTCTGTAGTGGTGTCTCCAGGAGAACATGATGCTCTCTGTAGTGGTGTCTCCAGGAGAACATGATGCTCTCTGTAGTGGTGTCTCCAGCAGAACATGATGCTCTCTGTAGTGGTGTCTCCAGGAGAACATGATGTTATCTGTAGTGGTGTCTCCAGGAGAACATGATGCTCTCTGTAGTGGTGTCTCCAGGAGAACATGATGCTCTCTGTAGTGGTGTCTCCAGGAGAACATGATGCTCTCTGTAGTGGTGTCTCCAGGAGAACATGATGCTCTCTGTAGTGGTGTCTCCAGGAGAACATGATGCTCTCTGTAGTGGTGTCTCCAGGAGAACATGATGCTCTCTGTAGTGGTGTCTCCAGCAGAACATGATGCTCTCTGTAGTGGTGTCTCCAGGAGAACATGATGCTCTCTGTAGTGGTGTCTATAAGAGAACATGATGCTCTCTGTAGTGGTGTCTCCAGGAGAACATGATGCTCTCTGTAGTGGTGTCTCCAGGAGAACATGATGCTCTCTGTAGTGGTGTCTCCAGCAGAACATGATGCTCTCTGTAGTGGTGTCTATAAGAGAACATGATGCTCTCTGTAGTGGTGTCTCCAGGAGAACATGATGCTATATGTAGCGGTGTCTCCAGGAGAACATGATGTTATCTGTAGTGGTGTCTCCAGGAGAACATGATGCTCTCTGTAGTGGTGTCTCCAGGAGAACATGATGCTCTCTGTAGTGGTGTCTCCAGGAGAACATGATGCTCTCTGTAGTGGTGTCTCCAGGAGAACATGATGCTCTCTGTAGTGGTGTCTCCAGGAGAACATGATGCTCTCTGTAGTGGTGTCTCCAGGAGAACATGATGCTATCTGTAGTGGTGTCTCCAGGAGAACATGATGCTCTCTGTAGCGGTGTCTCCAGGAGAACATGATGCTCTCTGTAGCGGTGTCTCCAGGAGAACATGATGCTCTCTGTAGCGGTGTCTCCAGGAGAACATGATGCTCTCTGTAGCGGTGTCTCCAGGAGAACATGATGCTGTCTGTAGCGGTGTCTCCAGGAGAACATGATGCTCTCTGTAGCGGTGTCTCCTGGAGAACATGATGCTCTCTGTAGTGGTGTCTCCAGGAGAACATGATGCTCTCTGTAGTGGTGTCTCCAGGAGAACATGATGCTCTCTGTAGTGGTGTCTCCAGGAGAACATGATGCTCTCTGTAGTGGTGTCTCCAGGAGAACATGATGCTCTCTGTAGTGGTGTCTCCAGGAGAACATGATGCTCTCTGTAGTGTTGTCTCCAGGAGAACATGATGCTCTCTGTAGTGGTGTCTCCAGGAGAACATGATGCTCTCTGTAGTGGTGTCTCCAGGAGAACATGATGCTCTCTGTAGTGGTGTCTCCAGGAGAACATGATGCTCTCTGTAGTGGTGTCTCCAGGAGAACATGATGCTCTCTGTAGTGGTGTCTCCAGGAGAACATGATGCTCTCTGTAGCGGTGTCTCCAGGAGAACATGATGCTCTCTGTAGCGGTGTCTCCAGGAGAACATGATGCTCTCTGTAGTGGTGTCTCCAGGAGAACATGATGCTCTCTGTAGTGGTGTCTCCAGGAGAACATGATGCTATCTGTAGTGGTGTCTATAAGAGAACATGATGCTCTCTGTAGTGGTGTCTCCAGGAGAACATGATGCTCTCTGTAGTGGTGTCTCCAGGAGAACATGATGCTCTCTGTAGTGGTGTCTCCAGGAGAACATGATGCTCTCTGTAGTGGTGTCTCCAGGAGAACATGATGCTCTCTGTAGTGGTGTCTCCAGGAGAACATGATGCTCTCTGTAGTGGTGTCTATAAGAGAACATGATGCTCTCTGTAGTGGTGTCTCCAGGAGAACATGATGCTCTCTGTAGTGGTGTCTATAAGAGAACATGATGCTATCTGTAGTGGTGTCTCCAGGAGAACATGATGCTCTCTGTAGTGGTGTCTATAAGAGAACATGATGCTATCTGTAGTGGTGTCTCCAGGAGAACATGATGCTCTCTGTAGTGGTGTCTCCAGGAGAACATGATGCTATCTGTAGTGGTGTCTATAAGAGAACATGATGCTCTCTGTAGTGGTGTCTCCAGGAGAACATGATGCTCTCTGTAGTGGTGTCTCCAGGAGAACATGATGCTCTCTGTAGTGGTGTCTCCAGGAGAACATGATGCTCTCTGTAGTGGTGTCTCCAGGAGAACATGATGCTCTCTGTAGTGGTGTCTCCAGGAGAACATGATGCTATCTGTAGTGGTGTCTATAAGAGAACATGATGCTATCTGTAGTGGTGTCTCCTGGAGAACATGATGCTCTCTGTAGTGGTGTCTCCAGGAGAACATGATGCTCTCTGTAGTGGTGTCTCCAGGAGAACATGATGCTCTCTGTAGTGGTGTCTCCAGGAGAACATGATGTTATCTGTAGCGGTGTCTCCAGGAGAACATGATGCCATCTGTAGTGGTGTCTCCAGTAGAACATGATGCTCTCTGTAGTGGTGTCTCCAGTAGAACATGATGCTCTCTGTAGTGGTGTCTCCAGGAGAACATGATGCTCTCTGTAGTGGTGTCTCCAGGAGAACATGATGCTCTCTGTAGTGGTGTCTCCAGGAGAACATGATGTTATCTGTAGTGGTGTCTCCAGTAGAACATGATGCTCTCTGTAGTGGTGTCTCCAGGAGAACATGATGCTCTCTGTAGTGGTGTCTCCAGGAGAACATGATGTTATCTGTAGTGGTGTCTCCAGGAGAACATGATGCTCTCAGTAGTGGTGTCTCCAGGAGAACATGATGCTCTCTGTAGGGGTGTCTCCAGGAGAACATGATGCTCTCTGTAGTGGTGTCTCCAGGAGAACATGATGCTCTCTGTAGTGGTGTCTCCAGGAGAACATGATGCTCTCTGTAGTGGTGTCTCCAGGAGAACATGATGCTCTCTGTAGTGGTGTCTCCAGGAGAACATGATGCTCTCTGTAGTGGTGTCTCCAGGAGAACATGATGCTCTCTGTAGTGGTGTCTCCAGGAGAACATGATGCTCTCTGTAGTGGTGTCTCCAGGAGAACATGATGCTCTCTGTAGTGGTGTCTCCAGGAGAACATGATGCTCTCTGTAGTGGTGTCTCCAGGAGAACATGATGCTCTCTGTAGTGGTGTCTCCAGGAGAACATGATGCTCTCTGTAGTGGTGTCTCCAGGAGAACATGATGCTATCTGTAGTGGTGTCTCCAGGAGAACATGATGCTCTCTGTAGTGGTGTCTCCAGGAGAACATGATGCTCTCTGTAGTGGTGTCTGGGGTGATGGCCTGGGTGCCCACAGAAAGGGCTCCGAGTGCCGCCTCTGGCACCAGTGCCATAGGTTCGCCACCACTGCTATAGGGGCTTTGTTGCCCTCCTCCTTCTAGTAATGGGGTATGTGACAGAGGACGTTCTGGACCTTCACAAATGTTACACATTAGGGTTCTGATTTTGTGTCTGATCAGGTTCGGGTGAAGGACACGTTGGACCAGCCCGTGTCTAGAATCCCACTGACCCTTACAGGAAACTTGGTCCAAGATGGCGGTGAAGTGACCCCTATTGAAGAGCAGCAATCCCTGACCCAGCAGACTGACAACCATGGCATTGCAGTGTTTGTGGTGAACATCCCAGCAGACGTCACTGCTCTTGATTTTAAGGTGAGCTTCCACCACCTCCCACTGATTGCCGCCTTGGGATGATGGTGATGGTGTCCATGTTCTTCTTTTAGATAAGTACAAATGATAAAAACCTGCCAGAAGAAAACCAGGCAAGTTCCTCCCACACCGCAACTGCCTACAAGTCACCGACCAAGAGCTACCTCTACATCAACTGGGCCCGAGAGAGAGAGGTCCTGCAGGTCGGAGACTTCCTCAATGTCCAGGTGGTGCCCAGTAGCCCGTACCTGCCCAAACTGACCCACTACAGCTACCTGGTGAGTGCCACAGGGAGGGCTGGGGGGTAACTGCGTTATGCTGGGCGGGGGATGAGGACACTAGACCGGGGGTTGGGGGTTATGCTGGGCGGGGGATGAGGGCACTACACTAGACCGGGGGTTGGGGGTTATGCTGGGCGGGGGATGAGGGCGCTACACTAGACCGGGGGTTGGGGGTTTTGCTGGGCGGGGGATGAGGGCACTACACTAGACCGGGGGTGGGGGATATGCTGGGCAGGGGATGAGGGCAGTACACTAGGTCGGGGGGTTGGGTTATGCTGGGCGGGGGATGAGGGCGCTACACTAGGTCGGGGGGTTGGGGTTATGCTGGGCGGGGAATGAGGGCGCTACACTAGGTCGGGGGGTGGGGGTTATGCTGGGCGGGGTATGAGGGCGCTACACTAGGTCGGGGGGTTGGGGTTATGCTGGGCGGGGGATGAGGGCGCTACACTAGGTCGGGGGGTTGGGGTTATGCTGGGCGGGGGATGAGGGCGCTACACTAGGTCGGGGGGTGGGGGTTATGCTGGGCGGGGATGACGGCAGTACACTAGACCAGGGGTGGGGGATATGCTGGGTGGGGGATGAGGACGCTACACTAGACCAGGGGTGGGGGTTATGCTGGGCGGGGTATGAGGGCGCTACACTAGACCGGGGGTGGGGGTTATGCTGGGCGGGGTATGAGGGCGCTACACTAGACCGGGGGTGGGGGTTATGCTGGGCGGGGGATGAGGGCGCTACACTAGACCAGGGGTGGGGGTTATGCTGGGCGGGGTATGAGGGCGCTACACTAGACCGGGGGTGGGGGTTATGCTGGGCGGGGGATGAGGGCAGTACCCTAGACCGGGGGTGGGGGTTATGCTGGGCGGGGGATGAGGGCGCTACACTAGGTCGGGGGGTGGGGGTTATGCTGGGCGGGGATGACGGCAGTACACTAGACCAGGGGTGGGGGATATGCTGGGTGGGGGATGAGGACGCTACACTAGACCAGGGGTGGGGGTTATGCTGGGCGGGGTATGAGGGCGCTACACTAGACCGGGGGTGGGGGTTATGCTGGGCGGGGGATGAGGGCGCTACACTAGACCAGGGGTGGGGGTTATGCTGGGCGGGGTATGAGGGCGCTACACTAGACCGGGGGTGGGGGTTATGCTGGGCGGGGGATGAGGGCAGTACCCTAGACCGGGGGTGGGGGTTATGCTGGGCGGGGGATGAGGGCACTACACTAGACCGGGGGTTGGGGTTATGCTGGGCGGGGGATGAGGGCAGTACACTAGACCGGGGGTGGGGGTTATGCTGGGCGGGGGATGAGGGCAGTACACTAGACCGGGGTTGGGGTTATGCTGGGCAGGGGATGAGGATGCTACACTAGACCGGGGGTTGGGGTTATGCTGGGCGGGGGATGAGGTCAGTACACTAGACCGGGGGTTGGGGTTATGCTGGACGGGGGATGAGGGCGCTACACTAGGCCGGGGGTTGGGGTTATGCTGGACGGGGGATGAGGGCAGTACACTAGACCGGGGGTGGGGGTTATGCTGGGTGGGGATGAGGGCAGTACACTAGACCGGGGGTGGGGGTTATGCTGGGCGGGGGATGAGGGCAGTACAGTACACCGGGGGTGGGGGTTATGCTGGGCGGGGGATGAGGGCAGTACAGTAGACCGGGTGTGGGGGTTATGCTGGGCGGGGGATGAGGGCAGTACAGTACACCGGGGGTGGGGGTTATGCTGGGCAGGGGGCGGGGGCCAGTGTTGGGCTGGGGGTCCTAGGACCCACGAGTGATGTAGATTCTATGGCTATGGGAATACTCCTTGTACGTTCTTGGGCCGTGTTCACATGATGCGTTGCACTTGTTTTGGCGCTGGGTGATGTTCTCCAGCCCGGTCTAAACACTTCTGCGTCCCGGGAGGAGACTTCAGATGCGCGGGAAGTGCAAGGTGTGAACAGGCCCCAGCATCATCCATGATCTTCTCTGCAGGTGATTTCTAGGGGGAAGATCGTGACCTTTGACACGGTGCAGCGAGTCCACGAATCCACGTCTCAGAACCTGAACATCCAGATCACGTCCCCCATGGTGCCCTCCATCCGCCTCCTGGTGTATTACATCATCACCGGAGAGACCACCGCAGAGGTCGTGGCTGACTCCATCTGGGTGGATGTCAGCGAGAAATGTATCAATAACCAGAAGGTGAGAGGTGATGACCCCAGCCACCCCGGGGAACTTATTACTCGCCTGCCCCGGGGGAATTGTTCCTCGCCTGACCCCGGGGGAATTGTTCCTCGCCTGACCCCGGGGGAATTGTTCCTCGCCTGCCCCGGGGAACTTATTACTCGCCTGCCCCGGGGGAATTGTTCCTCGCCTGCCCCGGGGGAATTGTTCCTCGCCTGCCCCGGGGGAATTGTTCCTCGCCTGCCCCGGGGGAATTGTTCCTCGCCTGCCCCGGGGGAATTGTTCCTCGCCTGCCCCGGGGGAATTGTTACTCGCCTGCCTCTCAATTCTGCTGCTCTAAAAAGCCTTGCTCCTCATTTATCAAGACTTTTGCCAACGGAGGCGTGGCCTTGAGAGAAAGGGGCGTGGTTTTGAAGAAGAGAGAGATTAGCTAGTGAGCTCCTGGGGTCAGGGATGATGGGAGTGATACATTGGGGCAGATTTACTTACCCGGTCCATTTGCGATCCAGCGGCGCATTCTCTGCGCTGGATTCGGGTCCGGCCGGGATTCACTAAGGCAGTTCCTCTGACGTCCACCAGGTGGCGCTGCTGCGCTGAAGTTCCCCGGAATGCACTGATCTTCACCAAGCCGGGCCGGGTGCAGGTAAGCGCGAACCCCGCGACACTTTTTTTTTTTTTTTTTTAATGCGGCAGTTTTTCCGAATCCGTCGGATTTTCGTTCGGCCACGCCCCCCCATTTCCGTCACGTGCATGCCAGCGCCGATGCGCGCCAAAATCCAGGGCAATTCAGGGGAAATCGGCACAAATAGGAAATATTCGGGTAACACGTCGGGAAAACGCGAATTGGGCCCTTAGTAAATGACCCCCACTGTGTGTGATACAGGATTAGATTGTGAGCTCCTGGGGTCAGGGATGGTGTGGGTGATACAGGATTAGATTGTGAGCTCCTGGGGTGGGAGTGTGATTACATGCCTCAGTCTGTGGGGGGCGCTGACATCTTACCTCCCCCCAGGTGCTGTTGTCTGCGGTGGGGAGTGAGTTTAAGCCTAAAGCTTCGCTGCCTCTGACCATCCGGGCTCCGGGCGGCTCCATCGTGGGATTATCGGCCGTGGACGTCTCTGTCTATGATGTCACCAAGAAGGCGCCCAAAACCATGGAAAGAGTAAGAGGAGAACACCCCGACACCCCCCCCCCCCCCCCCGGGGAATCTCTCCTGAGCAGAATGTAATGTCACCTGCGCTGATACACTGTAACGAACCCTCAGGTTCTCCGGAGGATCGAGCAGAGTGACCTGGGCTGCGGTGCCGGAGCGGGGAAGGATAACGTGGATGTGTTTGAGTTGGCAGGACTGACCTTCATCACCAACGCCAACATCCGGGCCTCGCAGAACCCCGGTACTGTCACCAAATCTGTTACCATGGCTACAGACTACACTGCTCCTGTGTAGTCAGCTCATCTTTCCTCTTTTACTTTTCAGACTTGACCTGTGATGAAATATTAAGGAGCAAACGCTCCATAGACCTGGACGCAGAGATCCAAAAAATGGGTAAGTGCTGGCGGAGATGCTGAGAGTAGTAGTGCAGAGCGCAGAAATGTGTCTGTTATCTGTATTTATAGAGTAAAAGAGAAAACTCTAACATGTGGTCAAAAGGCTTAGGGGGCGGGGCTGGGAGGAGGGGCGGGACCGAGAGGGAGGGAGGGGTGGGGCCGGGAGGGAGGGGGAGAGGCTTGTGAAGGGGCGTGGCCAGGCGGAAGGGGGGGAGGCCGCAGTTGCGCACTAGGTTCCTTTTGGGCCACTTTTCCAGCCACGCTCCAGTATTTGTGAGTCCGGCTTCAGTTCCAGGATCAGAACCATCGAGGAGTAAACGTTCAGTGTAGAACAATTCTGAGAATTGGGGGCGCACCGTAGATTCAGTAATCAGAAGCCCCCATGACACGGCGCACCCTCTCATTCCCAGAGGTCCACCTCCCGTGCATCATAGAAACCCTTCTGTTTGTGCCACAGAGGCCGGATAACCGGACCCCAGCACCTGCACCCGTGTGCCCAGGGTCCAGCCTTCCCCGGGCCCATGATGCCGCACACGCCAGTACCAGCCAGTGACAGGTGACAATCTGCTCCGTCAGGAAGGAGACTTCTTTACGATTGTTTTTTCTCCCCTGAATTCATAGTCAAATATCTTCAGCTCTATACAGCACAACTCCACACTGCGCCCCTAAAAATACCACAGTCACTTACAGTATAATGAAGCGTGTTCCTAATATATATTATCCTCACATGACTGAACATACTATTCCCCACATAGAACATCTGTTATACAGCTGCCCTAATTTACCCCCCCTGTGTACACAGCCCCCCCTGTATATACAGCCTCTCACCCCTGTATACACAGGCTCCCCCCTGTATACACAGCCTCTCCCCCCTGTATACACAGCCTCTCCCCCCTGTATACACAGCCTCTCCCCCCTGTATACACAGCCTCTCCCCCCTGTATACACAGCCTCTCCCCCCTGTATACACAGCCTCTCCCCCCTGTATACACAGCCTCTCCCCCCTGTATACACAGCCTCTCCCCCCTGTATACACAGCCTCTCCCCCCTGTATACACAGCCTCTCCCCCCTGTATACACAGCCTCTCCCCTCCTGTATACACAGCCTCTCCTCTCCTGTATACACAGCCTCCCCCCTGTATACACAGCCTCCCCCCTGTATACACAGCCTCCCCCCTGTATACACAGCCTCCCCCCTGTATACACAGCTTCTCCCCCCTGTATACACAGCCTCTCCCCCCTGTATACACAGCCTCTCCCCCCTGTATACACAGCCTCTCCCCCCCTGTATACACAGCCTCTCCTCTCCTGTATACACAGCCTCCCCCCTGTATACACAGCCTCTCCCCCCTGTATACACAGCCTCTCCCCCCTGTATACACAGCCTCTCCCCCCCTGTATACACAGCCTCTCCCCCCCTGTATACACAGCCTCTCCCCCCCCCTGTATACACAGCCTCTCCCCCCCCTGTATACACAGCCTCTCCCCCCCCTGTATACACAGCCTCTCCCCCCCTGTATACACAGCCTCTCCCCCCCTGTATACACAGCCTCTCCCCCCCTGTATACACAGCCTCTCCCCCCCCCCTGTATACACAGCCTCCCCCCCCCCCCTGTATACACAGCCTCTCCCCCCCCTGTATACACAGCCTCTCCCCCCCCCTGTATACACAGCCTCTCCCCCCCCCTGTATACACAGCCTCTCCCCCCCCTGTATACACAGCCTCTCCCCCCCCTGTATACACAGCCTCTCCCCCCCCTGTATACATGGCCTCTCCCCCCCCTGTATACATGGCCTCTCCCCCCCCCCCTGTATACATGGCCTCTCCCCCCCCCCTGTATACACAGCCTCTCCCCCCCCCTGTAACATTGAGGGTGCGGTCACATGTTGCAGTTAATACTGCATGGCCATCAGCTCCGAGGAGGCTTTAGCTGCAGTTTTGTCTATTGAACAGGTGAAAGACATTTGTGGAGCAGTTTCCCCTTCAAAATCAAATCCACCCGTTCAGTCCATGTCTTTCACCTGTTCAATTGACAAAACTGCAGCTAAAGCCTCCTCGGAGCTGATGGCCATGCAGTATTAACTGCAAGGTGTGAACAGTAGCGATAACTCCTCTCCATACCCTGCGCCCACATGTGCCAACAGCGCAGGTCATGTACAGCTCCAGAAAACACAGACAGATCTGGTGACATTGGGGCATAATACTAGAGCGAGTATTATGAATGATGGTGCTTATTGTGGATTACTACTATCCATAGAATATGTCAAAGATACAACATAGTTTGGGGTCCCAACTTTGCATCTCAAAAATGGGGGGCAGCTGACCCCATTCACACAGACGGGCAGAATGCAGAGCGGTACACGCATGCACGGGCACTTTCCAGGCACGTCTATGGGAGTTCTGAAAAAAGCAGAGCAAATTGGGGGACATTTACTATGGCGTTTCCGCCAGTTTTGTGGCGTTCTCACCGCATGTTCTGCTCTCCTACCTATTTATTAGCTGTCGGGGACAGAAAAAATGACTTTTTCCGCCTGCTCCGACTCTTCTCCGAAAAGGGGCGTGGCTTTGGCGGAGTGGAAACTCAGACACAATTACTATGTGTCACAGCCATTTTTGGGCGGTGTAAACTGGCGGAAAGTAGACCAAAAGAAAACACATTTCTGGGGCTCGGGACAGATTTTGGTCCCAGGGACAGAAAATGGGCTCGGGGACAGAAATGTCTCTGCACAGCTCTACAATATTATATGTGTGTCTTCTTACCGAGAGCTGGTCGGTAACCAAGCCAATGCAGACACCGACACTGTAAGTAAATGTCCCCCATTGACTTTTCTTTATCATTCTTGCTTTATTGAATTAGAGTAAAACAGATAACATCCAATTTGCAGTTTGTATGACACAGTTCACAATTACAGGTTATACATTGCTTGTATTTTGTATATTGTGAGAAGATGGCGATGAGGTAGTGAGAACTTTCTCTTGGATGTTGTAACATATATATCACAATACTATTAACCTTGATAACATTTAGTAAAGGTTATGAAAGATGTTAGAATAAGTGATAGGTAACAGGGGAGTTGGGAGATTGGGAGAGATGGGAGGGAAAGTTGGGTAAGGTTGGGGGTGGGGGACCTGGTCCGAGCTATTTGGTCATCTCGACAGTTATGTTATAGAATGGTGTTTAATTCTTGACTATTCTGCTATAGAAAGGTTTGTTGGAGACGATTTGAAAGTTATCCACGGCTCCCATGACTTTAGATATTTGTCCTGTGCTTTTTTGTTCTCTGCAGTGAGTTCTTCCATTTTTTGTAAATGGAGGACTTCGTTGAACCAGTCGGTAATAGAGGGGACTTCGGTGGTCTTCCATAGCCCAGGGATTAGCGTGCGAGCAGCATGAAACCTATTAATGGGTATTTGCTTCTTTCTATTTGTGTGGGAAATATGGATAGTAGCAACATTGAGGGATCATTACTGATCACACATCTTGTGATTTTTGTCATTATTTTACAGACATTTTCCCAAAAAGGTTGAATAATGGGGCACTCCCACCATATGTGTTTCATTGTCCCTATTGAACCTTTACATCGCCAGCATTCAATTGGGGATGTGGGGAAAATTTTGTGCAGTTTTGCAGGGACCCAATACCATCTAGATAGTATTTTGTAATTTGTTTCTTGGGACTTTGATGAGGTTGATATCTTATGAGTGCATTCATATGCTCTCAGCCACTCTTCTATTTAGCTCCTCTTCCCATGTTTTGGAGAATTGTGGAGGTAGATCAGCCCATTTATCGAGTAGGAGATTGTAAATGGCTGAGATCATGTGGGGGGTTGGAGCAGATGAGAGCCAGATTTCCTCAAATGGAGATAATTTTCTGTGTAGTTTTAGTTTAATTTTGTGCTTAAAGTAGAAGTTGGACAATTGTCTGTATTCCCATTGTGTTTTTGGGGGGCAGTTGATATTCTTGCTGAGTGTGTCGTAGGGTATCTAGAGGCGGTTTCTAGAAAGGTGATGAACCTCAATGGTTTGTGCTGATCTCTGAATATGTTAAGATAGTTTGCATTGGTCCCTGGTGGAAAGTCTGGATTGTCAGAGATTGGGGTGAGGGGACCATTATTTTCCAAGAGTCTTGTGGTTTCAGGTGATTTAGTCAGTATTTTCAATGTTTGGGCAGCGATAAATGGGAGGTTGTTTAACCGATGTGGAAGAAAAACAGAAGCAGAAGACCAGGGAAGGCCTGTCAGGGGCTGAGGGGAGATGTGTTCTTCAAGCTTTACCCATAGTTTAGATCTCTGGTGGAACCAGTCCGTTATTCGGGCCAGGGCTGCAGCATAAAAGTATCCTTTAAAGTCTGGTAGGCCTAGTCCACCTTGCGTTTTTCTACGTATTAGTGTATTTTTGGCTATTCTAGGTGTTGAGGGGTACCATAAGAATCGGTTTATTAAAGATGAGAGTTTGTTAAAGAAGATTTTTGGTAGTGAAATGGGTATGGTTTGAAATAGGTACAGTAGTTTTGGGAGAATGGTCATTTTTGTGCAATTAATTCTACCTAACCAGGAGATCTTTTTGGAACCCCATTTTGTAAGGTTTGGAGGAAGTTTTTATGGTTGTGAAGGTATATGGTCTCTGATTTTGCTGGTATTTGGACTCCTAGGTAAGTGAAGGCGTCCTTCTTCCATGTGAATGGGTATTTATTTTGTAGAGTGTTAATTAGAGATTCATTAAGCCCTATTCCTATAGCTGTGGATTTAGTCAGGTTGATTTTGTGGTTGCTGAACCTTCCAAATGTTTGTAGTGTGTCCATGAGATATGGGAGGGATTTGTCTGGATTAGTGAGGTATATTAACACGTCATCTGCGAATGCAGAACAAGTATAAGAGGTTTCTCCTATTCTGATTCCTGTTATTTTTGGGTGCTTTCTTATAGCTACCAGAAGGTGTTGGATGACTAATGCATACAGTAATGGTGAAAGGGGACATCCCTGTCTGGTGCCGTTGTTGATTGTAAATGTAGGGGAATATGTTCCGTTGATTCTGATTTGGGCTTTGGGTGATTTATATAGGGCCTGTATTTTTGTCAGCATGTTGTGCCCCATTCCTATTTGTTTTAAGGTTGCATCTAGGAATCTCCAGTCCACCCGGTCAAAAGCCTTCTCAGCGTCTAGAGATAAGGCGAGAAAGGGAGAAGATGTTTTATTTGCATGGTGGATGAGTGAGAAGGTCTTTAAAGTGTTATCTCTAGCTTCTCTGTTTGGTATAAATCCTACTTGGTCCGGATGGACTAGAGATCCGAGGAGGTTGGACAATCCTCTGGCTATGAGTTTGGCGAATATTTTTGTGTCTGTATTTATAAGTGAGATGGGTCTATAGCTTTGGCACAATTGAGGGTCTTTCCCCTCTTTGGGTATAACAGTAACGTATGCATGGAGGAAGGAGGGTGGGAATTGTACAGTG
Organism: Engystomops pustulosus; assembly: GCF_040894005.1. Taxonomy (NCBI): domain Eukaryota; kingdom Metazoa; phylum Chordata; class Amphibia; order Anura; family Leptodactylidae; genus Engystomops; species Engystomops pustulosus. The sequence goes on along the minus strand of NW_027285020.1, from coordinate 60,906 downwards.
TCAGAGACCGCGTTGAAGGTTTCTAAAAGGGGGGGTATTACTACTTCCATTATTGTTTTATAGAATATGGCGGTATAGCCATCTGGCCCTGGGCTCTTACCATTAGGTAAGGAGTGTATGACTTGACGCAGTTCCTCTGCTGTGAAGGGTTCTTCCAAGCGGTCTGTTTCTTCTTTTGATATTGTGGGAAGTGAAGTCTCTTGAATATATTGTGCTAGAGTTTTGACTGCTGATGGGGGCACATTGGTTGTGGAAGGTTGGGGGAGGTTATAGAGCTCTGAGTAATAATCAGTAAATGATTTAGCAATTTCCTCTGTCTTGTGCACAATAGAGCCTGTTGCTGTTTTTATATTGGGAATAAAGGATGCCGCTTTTTTATCCCTTAACCCCTTCCCGACATTTGACGTAATAGTACTGCATCGCGGGAGGTGCGTTCCCGCAAAATGCAGTACTATTACGTCAAGCTTCTGGCGCCGGCTCCTGAACGGAGCCGGCGCCAGAAGCTGCGGGTGTCGGCTATATATTATAGCCGACACCCGCCTCTAACACCCGCGATCGGAGATTTCTCCGATCGCGGGTGTTAACCCCTAACACGCCGCGGTCGCGCTGACCGCGGCGTGTTAGAGGCATTTAAAGTTACCTGAAATTGAATCGGACCCCCCCGCGGCGCTTACCGGGGGGGTCCGCTGCTCCGATCGCAGCCCCGGGACTGCCGGTGCCCGGGGCTGCGAGATCTCCCTCCGGAAGCCGGGTCCGTGCCTCCTGGCAGGACCCGGCTGTAAGACACTGGGCATGCGCAGCATGCTCAGTGTCTTACATTACACAGTGCAATACATCTGTATTGCACTGTGTAACCTGTAAAATAGCTTGAACAAGTGATCAGAAGATCACTTATTCAAGCTTAGATGTCAGTAACAGTAAAAAAAGTAAAAATAAATAAATAAACGTTTTTTACAATAAAAATAAATAATAAAAGAAAGTGAAAGTCCCCCCAAACACCACATTTCCCTTTACACAAGTAATAAAGTATAAAAAACACTAAATCACAAAAAAAACCCCACTTATTTGGTATCGATGCGTCCGTAACAATCTGTACAATAAATCCTAATCATAATTGGACCCGCTCGGTGAACGTGGTAAAAAAAAAAACCCAAAAACATGTCAAAAATTAAAACTTTTTATCAAATTGCTTTACAAAAAATGTTCTAAAAAGTGATCCGAAAAAGTTACAAGCACCAAAATGATACCAATAAAAAGAGCAACTTGTCACGCAAAAAATAAGCTTACAACCAGCTCCGTAAACCAAAAAATACTATAATTATGCCGCTATAAAAATGGCAATACTAAAACAAATGCAGTTTTTTCTATTCTAGTTTTCCTTCAATAAAATTGGACAAATATAAATAAAACTATATAAATGAGGTATCACCATAATCGTAGTGATCCGTAGAATAAAGATAATATAGTATTGTTATGCTACAGTGAACACCCCCCCCCCCAAAAATGCTAAAAATCCAAAAGAAGAATTGATGATTTTATTTTCCTCCACACGTAAAAAGTTAATAAAATTGCTTCAATAAGCTAAAAACCCACTAAAATAAAGTTTTTTTTACAGTGCATCTCGTCTCGCAAAAAATAAGCCCTTATTTGTCTAAATTGCTTAAAAAATAAATAAAGATTGTATAGCCTATAGCCAACGAGCGTTGTTATAGAACGGTGCGGCGGGTAGTGACTTTCCAACACCGGTCAGGGTAAGACGGCAGCTGTTCACTGATCGGGGTAGGACGGCGGCTGTTCCTGACAGCCATCCATCCTGCCCCATGGACCAGAAGGGTTACGTCCCCCCCACACACCCCCAGTTTATTATTGCTGCTATTGGCTCATCAATTCAGACCAGCCAATAGCAGCGAATTTACTTATGACGTCAGTAATACCGGTCACTATGTCTATAGACACGGTGATCGGGGCAGGGTGGCGGCTGTTCCTGACAGCCACCAATTTTGCCTTGCGGTCCAGAGGGGTTTTGTTTCCCCCCTCTGTCCATGTTTGCCGCTATTGGCTGGTCGATTTGGTCCAGCCAAAAGCAGCAATATTCGTCACAATGGGCATCGCTAGGGTGAATAAGAGCAACACTTGGCGATAATTTCCCTACGAAAAACGAAGATATGGTACAAAAGCGCTGGCTGTGCACATTGTACAGATGATGCTGTACAACTCTTACGAGCTGTTCCAATGTGCAGGTCCTGCCGTATCATTTCTCCGTTTTCAAGAGGAAGGTATTAAGAAACTAATATTGGGACAAGAAGGACGGGCCCCAGTACCTCTGGTTTAGATGTTCCCGTGTTTTGCCAGGACAGCATTTTCCCGGTGAATTCTGCTGCTTCTAATGGTAGGACTCAATAAAGAGTCTGTTCCAAAAGAGGAGTTAGGATGGACACTATATACTAAGGATGGACACTATATACTAAGGATGGACACTATATACTAAGGATGGACACTATATACTAAGGATGGACACTATATACTAAGGATGGACACTATATACTAAGGATGGACACTATATACTAAGGATGGACACTATATACTAAGGATGGACACTATATACTAAGGATGGACACTATATACTAAGGATGGACACTATATACTAAGGATGGACACTATATACTAAGGATGGACACTATATACTAAGGATGGACACTATATACTAAGGATGGACACTATATACTAAGGATGGACACTATATACTAAGGATGGACACTATATACTAAGGATGGACACTATATACTAAGGATGGACACTATATACTAAGGATGGACACTATATACTAAGGATGGACACTATATACTAAGGATGGACACTATATACTAAGGATGGACACTATATACTAAGGATGGACACTACATACTACTTAGAGACCTGCAACAACTCTAGAGTGACTAAAGTTTAGTTGGTTCCCTGGTATATTCTACCTCCTTATACGCAACACATTCACAATTCACGCCCAACCTGTTGTGAATTAATTTTCGGTAAAATTAATAATTGTAACAACTGTTATGTCCCGTTGCTCCCTATACCCCTCCATTATTTCATAAGGGGCGCCACATAACGGGCACTGAACTCTCCAGAAATAATTGCATTTTCCATCTTGGACTCCATTGCACATCATATTTGGAAACCACCTGTATGTTCAAAATGCTCATTTCACCACGTGTATTACACTACACCACATATTACACCTTGCTATATTCCCCAAGGGGTGTACATTCAACAATTAGGGTCACTTTTCGGGTTTTCCTCTGTTTTGGTACCACTACGTCTCTCCAAATGCATCCTGACACATGTGAAGGATTTCAAATTTGGCCTCTAAAAGACAAACATCCCTCTTTTCCTCTACTGTGCGCCCATAAAGCATTTTATATGCACATGTGGGGTACTTCTACACTCGGGAGAAATAGTTTTACACCTTTTTTGGGGTTATTTAATATATTATCCCTTCTGGCTTACATAAATTAGGGGTAAAGTGACATTTATAGGAAAATTTTCACCTTTTTAATGATTAGGGCCTAATTGGATCATTCACCTGTAGGGTCAAATACATATATTACACATTGCAAAATTCTCTAAGGGGTGTGCATTCAAAAATTAGGGTCACTTTTTGGATTCTTCTCTGTTTTATACCACTAGGGTTCTCCAAATGCATGTCAAACATTTCTGTCAAATTTGGCTTCTAAAAGGCAAACATTCCCCTTTCCTTTTACTGTGCGCCCATACAACATTTTATATACACATGTGGGGTACTTCTACACTTGAGAGAAATAGGTTTACACATTTTGGGGGGTTATTAAATTTTTTTATCCCTTGTGGCTATATAAAATTAGGAGTAAAATGACCTTTATAAGAAAATGTTCACCTTTTATCTATTTAAGTCCTAATTAAATCAAACACCTTTACGTACAAATACACATATTACACCTTGCTAAATTCTCTAAGGGGTGTGCTTTCCAAAATGGTGACACTTGTTGGGGTTCCGCTCTGTTTTGGTACCACTACGGCTCTCTAAATGCATCCTGACACATGTAAAGGATGTCTGTCAAATTTGGCTTCTAAAAGGCCAACGCCCCTCTTTCCCTTCTGAGCTTCACTGCGTACCCATACAACATTTTATTTGCATGTGTGGGGCAATTTTATACTCGGGAGAAATGCTAGTACACATTTTTGGGGTTTGTTTCATCTTTAATGCCTTATGGGATACAAAAATTAGCCGTAAAAGTGACTTTTTTGGGAAAATGTTCACCTTTTTCCTTTTAGGGACCTAATTGAAGCAAACACCTGTAGGGGAAAATACACATATTACACCTTGCTGAATTCTCCAAAGGGTGCACTTTCCAAAATGGTGACACTTGTTGGGGTTCCCCTCTGTTTTGGTACCACTAGGGCTCTCCAAATGCATCCTGACACATGTAAAGGATGATTGTCAAATCTGGCTTCTAAAAGGCCAAAGCCCCTCTTTCCCTTCTGAGCTTCACTGCGTACCCATACAACATTTTATGTGCAAAAGTGGTGCAGTTCTGTGCTTAGGAGAAATAGTTTTACACATTTATGGGGTTGTTTAATCTTTTATCCCTTGTGGCTTACAAAAATTTGGGGTAAAAGTGACTTTGAGAACATTTTCACCTTTTTTCCCTTTTGGGGCCTAATTGAATCAAACACCTGTTGGGGGAAATACACAAATTACACCTTGCTAAACTCTCCGAGGGGTGTACTTTCCAAAATGGTGTCTCATGTTGGGGCTTTCCTCTGTTTTGGTACCATTACGGCTCTCCAAATGCATTCTGACACATGAAAACTTTTTCAGCCATATTTGCCCTGCAAAAACGAAACAACGCTCTTTCCCTTCCAGGTGCCCCCCTGGGCCCGTACAGCAGGGTACAGTGACAAAATGGGCATTGGCATGCTCAGGAGGAATTGCCCTAAACATTGTAAAATGCATTTTCCTTTTTAACCCATTGTGAAGGTGCAAATTTTAGTGTTCAATGAATCTATAGTAAGATAAAATTACATTTCTCTAATTTCACTTTCATTTATCTTTCACCCTCATGAAACGCTCAAAGGGTTAACAAAATTCCCAAAGCTTGTTTTGAATATTTTGAGGGGTGTAGTTTCTAAAATGGTGTCATTTGTGGGGGGTTTCTGTCATGTGGGCCTTATAAAGTCACTTCTAACTAAACTGACCCTCCAAAAGTAGGTTTTGATGATTTTCGTGAAAATCTGAAAAATTGCACCTAAAGTTATAAGCCTCCTAACATCCTAAATAAAGGAAAAGAGGTTTGAAAAATGATGCCAAGTTAAAGCAGACATGTGGAAAATATTAGTTATCAAGTTATTTTAGTGATATGACCAACTTTCCAAAAAGTAGAAAATTTTGAATTTGGAAAACATTGTTTTTTTCAAAATTTTTGCCAAATTTCCATTTATTTCATAAATAAATACTAAACATATTGATTAAATTTCTCAACCAGCATGAAGTACAATGTGTCACGAAAAAACAATCTCAAAATCAACTGGATATGTTAAAGCGTTCCAAAGTTATAACCACTTAAAAAGACACATGTCAGATTTTAAAAAATGGGCCGTGTCAGGAAGGTGAAAAGTGGCTTCAGCGTTAAGGGGTTAAAGCTCTGGCTAGATATTTGCCTGGTTTATTGCTCCATTCATATATTGTTCGGGAGCAGATCTGATGAAGTCTTTTTTTGTTTGGTTTCCATTAATGTGTTAATCTCATGTCTGACCAGAGTGAGTTCTCTAAGTGTTTCTAGTTGTAAGGATAGTTTATGTTTATTTTCAAGGGTGTGTAATTTTGTGAGAAGTTCTTGGAGTTTGGCTTCTGCCACTCTCTTTAATCGTGCTCCGTGTTTAATTAAAACTCCCCTAAATGAGCCTTTCAGTGTTTCCCAGCGTGTGGTGGGTGTTGTTGTGTCTCGATTATGTTCTTTCTTAAGTGTTGTTGCTTGTTCTTTTAGTTCTGCGAGGCAGTTTGGATTCTTTAGTAGCGATTCGTTTAGTTTCCAGTTATATGAAGACCGTTTTGGGGGGAATAGTGCTAGCGTACAGAATACTGGGGCATGGTCGGAGAGGAGTATTGAACCTATTTGGGAGTTTTGAGCTATGGAAAGCAGTTTGTGTTGCGTGAAGATATAATCTATTCTACTGTATGAGTTGTGTGGTGTTGAGAAGAAGGTATAGTCTTTAACTTCCGGGTTTTGTAGTCTCCAGATGTCACAAAGCTGCATTCTTTTAAGTTCTTTTCTAATTCTGTTCAGTTTATTGTAGGAGATGGATGATTTACCTGACGATGTGTCTATCACTGGGTTTAATGCCAAGTTGAAATCACCTACAAGGACTAGTGATCCCCGTGTGAATAAGCACAATTCATCTAGTATATTAATTATGAAATTCGTTTGGTCTATGTTTGGAGCATAGATGTTGGCGATAGTAAATAATGTACCTTGAATATCACATCTCAGGAATAGAAACCTGGCGTTATTGTCAGTTTTGATCTCTTTAATCTTAAAAGGAACACTTTTGTGAATGAAAATTGATACACCTTTTGACTTTCCTTCTGGGTTGGTGCAGTGGAAAGATGTTGGGTAATATCTGTTTCTAGTGTCTGGAGTGTGGTTAGTTTTAAAGTGTGTTTCTTGGAGACACAATGGGGCACACTTACTTACCCGGTCCATTCGCGATCCAGCGGCGCGTTCTCTGCTCTGGATTCGGGTCCAGCCGGGATTTATGAATGTAGTTCTTCCGCCGTCCACCAGGTGGCGCTGCTGCGCTGAAAGTCATCTCATCGCGCCGGAATGCACCACCTCGAACCAGGTGAAGGTAAGCGCTCCCCAAGCGACACTTTTTCGGTTTTTAAATGCGGCGGTTTTTCCGAATACGTCGGGTTTTCGTTCGGCCACGCCCCCCGATTTCCGTCGCGCGCATGCCGGCGCCGATGCGCCACAATCCGATCGCGTGCGCCACAATCCCGGGGTAATTCAGGTACAATCGGCGCAAATCGGAAATATTCGGGTAACACGTCAGGAAAACGCAAATCGGGCCCTTAGTAAATGACCCCCAATATGTGAACTTTTTGCTTGTGCATTGTGTAGAGGAGTTTAGATCTCTTTTCTGGTTGGTTGAGTCCTTTTATATTGAGAGATGCTATTTTTAATGATGAAAGCATTTTCCTTTTATAGTCAAGTTTATGTATAGCTTATTTCAGTTTAAGTTGACCAGGGATGGGGGTTGAGGTGAGATTAGGGTAAGGAGGAGAGGAAAGAACTGGGTACCGGACTTAAAAGAGAAAAGCCGGGCTTTATCTAATGTTCGATGCAGTTAAGCAGCGTAGGAACCGTAATACTATATTACAGCTTAGCCTATTGGGGGGTAGATGTTTAGGTCGTATGGGCGTTTTCATACGTGTCCGTGCGGGCCTATGTATGGTTAGGATGATCGGTGTGGTGTGTTCTGGGGTATTATAGAGTAGAATTGAGTGTGGGGGGGGAGTCCTTGAGGGTCCGGGGAATTTAAAATTTTTCCGGAGGGAATGTATTTTCTTGGTATGAGATGGTGTATCTAAATAAGGTCTGGGAGAGGAGTGTTTTGTTTGGGACCTGAGGATCATTTTGATTCTTAGTAAAGGAAAAATATTGTAGCACAGTTTTGTGTTGACAGAGATTGAATATTGAATCTTACATGGTAGATCTAAACTCGTGCTCTATAATGTGTTCAGAGCCCCTAGTGAGGTCGCGGTTCCTGATTTTATGTAATGGTGGATCAGTCTTGGATCCGCTATAGTGGGGTGTTTTATGTTGGAGACCGCGTGCTCACTCTGGGGTCCAGTAACGTTTATATAGTAACAAAACCTATAGAATACATAACTATCTGGCAAGAAAATTTGTGTAACACAAGTGTCTTAATATATAGTGTGTGATACCCGTAACGAGTTCGCGGCTCCCATTTTTGTGTTCTTGCGAACGAATCTTTAGGGTATCGATTTATGTGGAGTGATGCATGGTGGGTACCGCGAAGTCGCTCCGGTTCACAGTTAATAAATGCGCCTATAAACATTATATAATATCTATACAGTTTGGTTTAGCAGAAAGGCATTACAGTTACTGGTAGGTTTAACATCACCAGATTGTGTTGTTTTACTGTTCATCTTCTTGGAAGGTTTCAGTTGTAGGTTGTCTGTTAGCTCTCTGCCTCTGAGGTCGAGGGGTGTATGTTCTGTAAGAAGGATCTTGATTCCATGTCGCAGCTCTTGGTGCTTGTCTTTGTGTTTGGTCGCGGAAGGGGTCATCCCAGTTGGGGAGCGTAATAGGTGGGAGGTTGAGCTCGTCGAGGAACGATGTCAGATCTTCAGGATGTGTCAGCGTTACTTGCTTGCTTCCTAGTTTAGCATGCAAAGCGAATGGGAATCCCCACCTGTAGATGATGTTTTTATCTTGGAGAAGTGATAGCAATGGACGTAGCATAGCTCTTTGGCGTAGAGTTCTCCTTGATAAGTCAGGGAATAAAGTTATTTTTGCTCCGTCGAAGTCTATTTCGCCTCTATTACGTACTTTCTGCATTATTTGTTCTTTAAGCGCATCATAATGTATGCGACAGATTACGTCTCGTGGTCTCGAGGGGTCGGCACTTCTTGCTCTAAGAGCTCTGTGTGCTCTATCTATCTCAATTGGAGTATCTGGTCGACGATCTAGAAGGCCATTGAAGATTCCAGTAAGGGTGGGAATTAGATCTGTTGTGTGTGTAGCTTCTGGGAGACTATTTGTGCCGCTAGATGGCGCTGTTGGCTTTCTTGGCTATTTGTGGAGGCTTGCAGGTCCAGTAATGTGGAGGAAACCTCTGATTTAAAGGCTTCTAGCTCTTCTATTCTGTCTTGTAAAGAAGATACATCTGATTGGACTTTTTGTAGGTCCTGTCTCCAGGCTCCTTTCAATTCAGATGCAAGAGAGTCCATATCACTTTTTGATGGCAGAAGAGCCAGTAATGCTTGTAGCTCAGGGTGGTCTTTCAGTGCTAGGACTGCTTCCTCAGGTGGGGGTAAGTTTGTGAGAGTCTTAGCATAGATTTTTGTGAAATGTTAGTGGTTAAGGTCTCTGTTGGTGCACCTTGATCATTTTCATTGCCATTAGTTTCACAGTTTGTGGCTTGCTTTGTAGCATTAGTTTTGATTATTTGAGGGGTTTCTGGTGAACCAAATAGTGTGCGCTTTGAGGGAGGACTATTTCCTAAGCCTCCAGTGTTCCCTGCTCCTTTTTTGTTGGAGTGAGGATTTTGCTGTTGGGGCTTGTGTGGAGGAGCCATGATATGTGAGTCTTTTGAGCTTTTGGCACTCTCAGGGTTAAGTGTGTGTCTATAGCTGGCTTGGTCTGTGAGGCTTATCAGTGCAGACTTAGCCCTTATCTCAGTGATTGGAGTGGCTGACTCACCCTTCTGTCCTGTCTTATTGTTTTCCTTATCTTCTGATGTTGGTCTCTTCACTGCTTGTCCTGCACCACATGGAGAGAGCGTGCAGGGCCTCCTGAGGAAGCTGAGCGCTTCTGTAACAAGGTGTAAAAGTTGCAGATGGGTGCAATTGGGATTCCCCGGTCTTGCAGCCTCTTAGAGGATCTTCTTGTGTCGGACTCCCCCATATACGAAGAGTTGCAGACCCCTAATTGTTGTGGCCCAGAGCAGAGCTCTCTTACATGCTGCTTCTCTGCATGGCAGCTAGACACGCCCCCGAGAGCTGCTATCACACTGCTTGTCAGGAGGGGCTGATATGTGGAGAGCTGCTATCACACGGCTTGTCAGGAGAGGCTGATATGTGGAGAGCTGCTATCACACGGCTTGTCAGGAGGGGCTGATATGTGGAGAGCTGCTATCACACGGCTTGTCAGGAGGGGCTGATATGTGGAGAGCTGCTATCACACTGCTTGTCAGGAGGGGCTGATATGTGGAGAGCTGCTATCACACTGCTTGTCAGGAGAGGCTGATATGTGGAGAGCTGCTATCACACTGCTTGTCAGGAGAGGCTGATATGTGGAGAGCTGCTATCACACGGCTTGTCAGGAGAGGCTGATATGTGGAGAGCTGCTATCACACTGCTTGTCAGGAGAGGCTGATATGTGGAGAGCCGCTATCACACGGCTTGTCAGGAGAGGCTGATATGTGGAGAGCTGCTATCACACGGCTTGTCAGGAGAGGCTGATATGTGGAGAGCTGCTATCACACGGCTTGTCAGGAGAGGCTGATATGTGGAGAGCTGCTATCACACTGCTTGTCAGGAGAGGCTGATATGTGGAGAGCTGCTATCACACTGCTTGTCAGGAGAGGCTGATATGTGGAGAGCCGCTATCACACGGCTTGTCAGGAGAGGCTGATATGTGGAGAGCTGCTATCACACGGCTTGTCAGGAGAGGCTGATATGTGGAGAGCTGCTATCACACGGCTTGTCAGGAGAGGCTGATATGTGGAGAGCTGCTATCACACTGCTTGTCAGGAGAGGCTGATATGTGGAGAGCTGCTATCACACTGCTTGTCAGGAGGGGCTGATATGTGGAGAGCTGCTATCACACTGCTTGTCAGGAAGGGCTGATATGTGGAGAGCTGCTATCACACGGCTTGTCAGGAGGGGCTGATATGTGGAGAGCTGCTATCACACTGCTTGTCAGGAGGGGCTGATATGTGGAGAGCTGCTATCACACTGCTTGTCAGGAGAGGCTGATATGTGGAGAGCTGCTATCACACGGCTTGTCAGGAGAGGCTGATATGTGGAGAGCTGCTATCACACGGCTTGTCAGGAGGGGCTGATATGTGGAGAGCTGCTATCACACGGCTTGTCAGGAGGGGCTGATATGTGGAGAGCTGCTATCACACGGCTTGTCAGGAGGGGCTGATATGTGGAGAGCTGCTATCACACTGCTTGTCAGGAGAGGCTGATATGTGGAGAGCTGCTATCACACTGCTTGTCAGGAGGGGCTGATATGTGGAGAGCTGCTATCACACTGCTTGTCAGGAGAGGCTGATATGTGGAGAGCTGCTATCACACGGCTTGTCAGGAGGGGCTGATATGTGGAGAGCTGCTATCACACTGCTTGTCAGGAGAGGCTGATATGTGGAGAGCTGCTATCACACTGCTTGTCAGGAGAGGCTGATATGTGGAGAGCTGCTATCACACGGCTTGTCAGGAGGGGCTGATATGTGGAGAGCTGCTATCACACGGCTTGTCAGGAGGGGCTGATATGTGGAGAGCTGCTATCACACGGCTTGTCAGGAGAGGCTGATATGTGGAGAGCTGCTATCACACGGCTTGTCAGGAGGGGCTGATATGTGGAGAGCTGCTATCACACGGCTTGTCAGGAGGGGCTGATATGTGGAGAGCTGCTATCACACGGCTTGTCAGGAGGGGCTGATATGTGGAGAGCTGCTATCACACTGCTTGTCAGGAGGGGCTGATATGTGGAGAGCTGCTATCACACGGCTTGTCAGGAGAGGCTGATATGTGGAGAGCTGCTATCACACTGCTTGTCAGGAGAGGCTGATATGTGGAGAGCTGCTATCACACGGCTTGTCAGGAGGGGCTGATATGTGGAGAGCTGCTATCACACTGCTTGTCAGGAGAGGCTGATATGTGGAGAGCTGCTATCACACGGCTTGTCAGGAGGGGCTGATATGTGGAGAGCTGCTATCACACGGCTTGTCAGGAGGGGCTGATATGTGGAGAGCTGCTATCACACTGCTTGTCAGGAGGGGCTGATATGTGGAGAGCTGCTATCACACGGCTTGTCAGGAGAGGCTGATATGTGGAGAGCTGCTATCACACTGCTTGTCAGGAAGGGCTGATATGTGGAGAGCTGCTATCACACTGCTTGTCAGGAGGGGCTGATATGTGGAGAGCTGCTATCACACTGCTTGTCAGGAGGGGCTGATATGTGGAGAGCTGCTATCACACTGCTTGTCAGGAGGGGCTGATATGTGGAGAGCTGCTATCACACGGCATGTCAGGAGGGGCTGATATGTGGAGAGCTGCTATCACACGGCTTGTCAGGAGGGGCTGATATGTGGAGAGCTGCTATCACACTGCTTGTCAGGAAGGGCTGATATGTGGAGAGCTGCTATCACACGGCTTGTCAGGAGGGGCTGATATGTGGAGAGCTGCTATCACACTGCTTGTCAGGAGGGGCTGATATGTGGAGAGCTGCTATCACACTGCTTGTCAGGAGGGGCTGATATGTGGAGAGCTGCTATCACACTGCTTGTCAGGAGAGGCTGATATGTGGAGAGCTGCTATCACACTGCTTGTCAGGAGGGGCTGATATGTGGAGAGCTGCTATCACACGGCTTGTCAGGAGAGGCTGATATGTGGAGAGCTGCTATCACACTGCTTGTCAGGAAGGGCTGATATGTGGAGAGCTGCTATCACACTGCTTGTCAGGAGGGGCTGATATGTGGAGAGCTGCTATCACACTGCTTGTCAGGAGGGGCTGATATGTGGAGAGCTGCTATCACACTGCTTGTCAGGAGGGGCTGATATGTGGAGAGCTGCTATCACACGGCATGTCAGGAGGGGCTGATATGTGGAGAGCTGCTATCACACGGCTTGTCAGGAGGGGCTGATATGTGGAGAGCTGCTATCACACTGCTTGTCAGGAAGGGCTGATATGTGGAGAACTGCTATCACACGGCTTGTCAGGAGGGGCTGATATGTGGAGAGCTGCTATCACACTGCTTGTCAGGAGGGGCTGATATGTGGAGAGCTGCTATCACACTGCTTGTCAGGAGGGGCTGATATGTGGAGAGCTGCTATCACACTGCTTGTCAGGAGAGGCTGATATGTGGAGAGCTGCTATCACACGGCTTGTCAGGAGGGGCTGATATGTGGAGAGCTGCTATCACACTGCTTGTCAGGAGGGGCTGATATGTGGAGAGCTGCTATCACACGGCTTGTCAGGAGGGGCTGATATGTGGAGAGCTGCTATCACACGGCTTGTCAGGAGGGGCTGATATGTGGAGAGCTGCTATCACACGGCTTGTCAGGAGGGGCTGATATGTGGAGAGCTGCTATCACACTGCTTGTCAGGAGGGGCTGATATGTGGAGAGCTGCTATCACACTGCTTGTCAGGAGAGGCTGATATGTGGAGAGCTGCTATCACACGGCTTGTCAGGAGGGGCTGATATGTGGAGAGCTGCTATCACACGGCTTGTCAGGAGGGGCTGATATGTGGAGAGCTGCTATCACACTGCTTGTCAGGAGGGGCTGATATGTGGAGAGCTGCTATCACACTGCTTGTCAGGAGAGGCTGATATGTGGAGAGCTGCTATCACACGGCTTGTCAGGAGAGGCTGATATGTGGAGAGCTGCTATCACACGGCTTGTCAGGAGGGGCTGATATGTGGAGAGCTGCTATCACACTGCTTGTCAGGAGAGGCTGATATGTGGAGAGCTGCTATCACACGGCTTGTCAGGAGGGGCTGATATGTGGAGAGCTGCTATCACACTGCTTGTCAGGAGGGGCTGATATGTGGAGAGCTGCTATCACACTGCTTGTCAGGAGGGGCTGATATGTGGAGAGCTGCTATCACACTGCTTGTCAGGAGGGGCTGATATGTGGAGAGCTGCTATCACACTGCTTGTCAGGAGGGGCTGATATGTGGAGAGCTGCTATCACACTGCTTGTCAGGAGGGGCTGATATGTGGAGAGCTGCTATCACACGGCTTGTCAGGAGGGGCTGATATGTGGAGAGCTGCTATCACACTGCTTGTCAGGAGGGGCTGATATGTGGAGAGCTGCTATCACACGGCTTGTCAGGAGGGGCTGATATGTGGAGACCTGCTATCACACGGCTTGTCAGGAAGGGCTGATATGTGGAGAGCTGCTATCACACTGCTTGTCAGGAGGGGCTGATATGTGGAGAGCTGCTATCACACTGCTTGTCAGGAGAGGCTGATATGTGGAGAGCTGCTATCACACGGCTTGTCAGGAGGGGCTGATATGTGGAGAGCTGCTATCACACGGCTTGTCAGGAGGGGCTGATATGTGGAGAGCTGCTATCACACGGCTTGTCAGGAGGGGCTGATATGTGGAGAGCTGCTATCACACGGCTTGTCAGGAGGGGCTGATATGTGGAGAGCTGCTATCACACGGCTTGTCAGGAGGGGCTGATATGTGGAGAGCTGCTATCACACGGCTTGTCAGGAAGGGCTGATATGTGGAGAGCTGCTATCACACTGCTTGTCAGGAGAGGCTGATATGTGGAGAGCTGCTATCACACTGCTTGTCAGGAGAGGCTGATATGTGGAGAGCTGCTATCACACGGCTTGTCAGGAGGGGCTGATATGTGGAGAGCTGCTATCACACTGCTTGTCAGGAAGGGCTGATATGTGGAGAGCTGCTATCACACGGCTTGTCAGGAGAGGCTGATATGTGGAGAGCTGCTATCACACTGCTTGTCAGGAGGGGCTGATATGTGGAGAGCTGCTATCACACTGCTTGTCAGGAGGGGCTGATATGTGGAGAGCTGCTATCACACTGCTTGTCAGGAGGGGCTGATATGTGGAGAGCTGCTATCACACTGCTTGTCAGGAGGGGCTGATATGTGGAGAGCTGCTATCACACGGCTTGTCAGGAGGGGCTGATATGTGGAGAGCTGCTATCACACGGCTTGTCAGGAGAGGCTGATATGTGGAGAGCTGCTATCACACTGCTTGTCAGGAGAGGCTGATATGTGGAGAGCTGCTATCACACGGCTTGTCAGGAGGGGCTGATATGTGGAGAGCTGCTATCACACGGCTTGTCAGGAGAGGCTGATATGTGGAGAGCTGCTATCACACTGCTTGTCAGGAGGGGCTGATATGTGGAGAGCTGCTATCACACGGCTTGTCAGGAGGGGCTGATATGTGGAGAGCTGCTATCACACTGCTTGTCAGGAGGGGCTGATATGTGGAGAGCTGCTATCACACGGCTTGTCAGGAGAGGCTGATATGTGGAGAGCTGCTATCACACGGCTTGTCAGGAGAGGCTGATATGTGGAGAGCTGCTATCACACTGCTTGTCAGGAGGGGCTGATATGTGGAGAGCTGCTATCACACGGCTTGTCAGGAGAGGCTGATATGTGGAGAGCTGCTATCACACGGCTTGTCAGGAGGGGCTGATATGTGGAGAGCTGCTATCACACGGCATGTCAGGAGGGGCTGATATGTGGAGAGCTGCTATCACACTGCTTGTCAGGAGGGGCTGATATGTGGAGAGCTGCTATCACACTGCTTGTCAGGAGGGGCTGATATGTGGAGAGCTGCTATCACACTGCTTGTCAGGAGGGGCTGATATGTGGAGAGCTGCTATCACACTGCTTGTCAGGAAGGGCTGATATGTGGAGAGCTGCTATCACACGGCATGTCAGGAGAGGCTGATATGTGGAGAGCTGCTATCACACTGCTTGTCAGGAGAGGCTGATATGTGGAGAGCTGCTATCACACGGCTTGTCAGGAGAGGCTGATATGTGGAGAGCTGCTATCACACTGCTTGTCAGGAGAGGCTGATATGTGGAGAGCTGCTATCACACTGCTTGTCAGGAAGGGCTGATATGTGGAGAGCTGCTATCACACGGCTTGTCAGGAGGGGCTGATATGTGGAGAGCTGCTATCACACTGCTTGTCAGGAGAGGCTGATATGTGGAGAGCTGCTATCACACGGCTTGTCAGGAGGGGCTGATATGTGGAGAGCCGCTATCACACTGCTTGTCAGGAGGGGCTGATATGTGGAGAGCTGCTATCACACTGCTTGTCAGGAGGGGCTGATATGTGGAGAGCCGCTATCACACGGCTTGTCAGGAGGGGCTGATATGTGGAGAGCTGCTATCACACTGCTTGTCAGGAAGGGCTGATATGTGGAGAGCTGCTATCACACGGCTTGTCAGGAGAGGCTGATATGTGGAGAGCTGCTATCACACTGCTTGTCAGGAAGGGCTGATATGTGGAGAGCTGCTATCACACTGCTTGTCAGGAGAGGCTGATATGTGGAGAGCTGCTATCACACGGCATGTCAGGAGAGGCTGATATGTGGAGAGCTGCTATCACACGGCTTGTCAGGAGAGGCTGATATGTGGAGAGCTGCTATCACACGGCTTGTCAGGAGGGGCTGATATGTGGAGAGCTGCTATCACACTGCTTGTCAGGAGAGGCTGATATGTGGAGAGCTGCTATCACACGGCTTGTCAGGAGAGGCTGATATGTGGAGAGCTGCTATCACACTGCTTGTCAGGAGAGGCTGATATGTGGAGAGCTGCTATCACACTGCTTGTCAGGAAGGGCTGATATGTGGAGAGCTGCTATCACACGGCATGTCAGGAGGGGCTGATATGTGGAGAGCTGCTATCACACGGCTTGTCAGGAGGGGCTGATATGTGGAGAGCTGCTATCACACGGCTTGTCAGGAAGGGCTGATATGTGGAGAGCTGCTATCACACGGCATGTCAGGAGAGGCTGATATGTGGAGAGCTGCTATCACACTGCTTGTCAGGAGGGGCTGATATGTGGAGAGCTGCTATCACACTGCTTGTCAGGAGAGGCTGATATGTGGAGAGCTGCTATCACACTGCTTGTCAGGAGGGGCTGATATGTGGAGAGCTGCTATCACACGGCTTGTCAGGAGAGGCTGATATGTGGAGAGCTGCTATCACACGGCTTGTCAGGAGAGGCTGATATGTGGAGAGCTGCTATCACACGGCTTGTCAGGAGGGGCTGATATGTGGAGAGCTGCTATCACACTGCTTGTCAGGAGAGGCTGATATGTGGAGAGCTGCTATCACACTGCTTGTCAGGAGGGGCTGATATGTGGAGAGCTGCTATCACACTGCTTGTCAGGAGGGGCTGATATGTGGAGAGCTGCTATCACACTGCTTGTCAGGAGGGGCTGATATGTGGAGAGCTGCTATCACACTGCTTGTCAGGAGGGGCTGATATGTGGAGAGCTGCTATCACACTGCTTGTCAGGAGAGGCTTATATGTGGAGAGCTGCTATCACACGGCTTGTCAGGAGAGGCTGATATGTGGAGAGCTGCTATCACACGGCTTGTCAGGAGAGGCTGATATGTGGAGAGCTGCTATCACACTGCTTGTCAGGAGGGGCTGATATGTGGAGAGCTGCTATCACACTGCTTGTCAGGAGGGGCTGATATGTGGAGAGCTGCTATCACACGGCTTGTCAGGAGAGGCTGATATGTGGAGAGCTGCTATCACACTGCTTGTCAGGAGAGGCTGATATGTGGAGAGCTGCTATCACACTGCTTGTCAGGAGGGGCTGATATGTGGAGAGCTGCTATCACACTGCTTGTCAGGAAGGGCTGATATGTGGAGAGCTGCTATCACACGGCTTGTCAGGAGAGGCTGATATGTGGAGAGCTGCTATCACACGGCTTGTCAGGAGAGGCTGATATGTGGAGAGCTGCTATCACACGGCATGTCAGGAGGGGCTGATATGTGGAGAGCTGCTATCACACTGCTTGTCAGGAGGGGCTGATATGTGGAGAGCTGCTATCACACTGCTTGTCAGGAAGGGCTGATATGTGGAGAGCTGCTATCACACGGCTTGTCAGGAGAGGCTGATATGTGGAGAGCTGCTATCACACTGCTTGTCAGGAGGGGCTGATATGTGGAGAGCTGCTATCACACTGCTTGTCAGGAGAGGCTGATATGTGGAGAGCTGCTATCACACTGCTTGTCAGGAGAGGCTGATATGTGGAGAGCCGCTATCACACGGCTTGTCAGGAGGGGCTGATATGTGGAGAGCCGCTATCACACTGCTTGTCAGGAGGGGCTGATATGTGGAGAGCTGCTATCACACTGCTTGTCAGGAAGGGCTGATATGTGGAGAGCTGCTATCACACTGCTTGTCAGGAGGGGCTGATATGTGGAGAGCTGCTATCACACGGCTTGTCAGGAGAGGCTGATATGTGGAGAGCTGCTATCACACTGCTTGTCAGGAGGGGCTGATATGTGGAGAGCTGCTATCACACTGCTTGTCAGGAAGGGCTGATATGTGGAGAGCTGCTATCACACGGCTTGTCAGGAAGGGCTGATATGTGGAGAGCTGCTATCACACGGCTTGTCAGGAGGGGCTGATATGTGGAGAGCTGCTATCACACGGCTTGTCAGGAGAGGCTGATATGTGGAGAGCTGCTA
The DNA here is from genome assembly GCF_040894005.1 of Engystomops pustulosus. Classification (NCBI taxonomy): domain Eukaryota; kingdom Metazoa; phylum Chordata; class Amphibia; order Anura; family Leptodactylidae; genus Engystomops; species Engystomops pustulosus. The sequence continues at coordinate 42,691 of NW_027285020.1, read as the reverse complement.
TCACACTGCTTGTCAGGAGGGGCTGATATGTGGAGAGCTGCTATCACACTGCTTGTCAGGAGGGGCTGATATGTGGAGAGCTGCTATCACACGGCTTGTCAGGAGATGCTGATATGTGGAGAGCCGCTATCACACGGCTTGTCAGGAGGGGCTGATATGTGGAGAGCCGCTATCACACTGCTTGTCAGGAGGGGCTGATATGTGGAGAGCTGCTATCACACTGCTTGTCAGGAAGGGCTGATATGTGGAGAGCTGCTATCACACTGCTTGTCAGGAGGGGCTGATATGTGGAGAGCTGCTATCACACGGCTTGTCAGGAGAGGCTGATATGTGGAGAGCTGCTATCACACTGCTTGTCAGGAGGGGCTGATATGTGGAGAGCTGCTATCACACTGCTTGTCAGGAAGGGCTGATATGTGGAGAGCTGCTATCACACGGCTTGTCAGGAAGGGCTGATATGTGGAGAGCTGCTATCACACGGCTTGTCAGGAGGGGCTGATATGTGGAGAGCTGCTATCACACGGCTTGTCAGGAGAGGCTGATATGTGGAGAGCTGCTATCACACTGCTTGTCAGGAGGGGCTGATATGTGGAGAGCTGCTATCACACTGCTTGTCAGGAGGGGCTGATATGTGGAGAGCTGCTATCACACGGCTTGTCAGGAGATGCTGATATGTGGAGAGCTGCTATCACACTGCTTGTCAGGAGGGGCTGATATGTGGAGAGCCGCTATCACACGGCTTGTCAGGAGATGCTGATATGTGGAGAGCCGCTATCACACTGCTTGTCAGGAGGGGCTGATATGTGGAGAGCCGCTATCACACGGCTTGTCAGGAGGGGCTGATATGTGGAGAGCTGCTATCACACTGCTTGTCAGGAGGGGCTGATATGTGGAGAGCTGCTATCACACTGCTTGTCAGGAGAGGCTGATATGTGGAGAGCTGCTATCACACGGCTTGTCAGGAGGGGCTGATATGTGGAGAGCTGCTATCACACGGCTTGTCAGGAAGGGCTGATATGTGGAGAGCTGCTATCACACGGCTTGTCAGGAGGGGCTGATATGTGGAGAGCTGCTATCACACTGCTTGTCAGGAGAGGCTGATATGTGGAGAGCTGCTATCACACGGCTTGTCAGGAGAGGCTGATATGTGGAGAGCTGCTATCACACGGCTTGTCAGGAGGGGCTGATATGTGGAGAGCTGCTATCACACGGCTTGTCAGGAGAGGCTGATATGTGGAGAGCTGCTATCACACTGCTTGTCAGGAGGGGCTGATATGTGGAGAGCTGCTATCACACGGCTTGTCAGGAGAGGCTGATATGTGGAGAGCTGCTATCACACGGCTTGTCAGGAGGGGCTGATATGTGGAGAGCTGCTATCACACGGCTTGTCAGGAAGGGCTGATATGTGGAGAGCTGCTATCACACGGCTTGTCAGGAGGGGCTGATATGTGGAGAGCTGCTATCACACTGCTTGTCAGGAGAGGCTGATATGTGGAGAGCTGCTATCACACGGCTTGTCAGGAGAGGCTGATATGTGGAGAGCTGCTATCACACGGCTTGTCAGGAGGGGCTGATATGTGGAGAGCTGCTATCACACTGCTTGTCAGGAGGGGCTGATATGTGGAGAGCTGCTATCACACGGCTTGTCAGGAGGGGCTGATATGTGGAGAGCTGCTATCACACGGCTTGTCAGGAGGGGCTGATATGTGGAGAGCTGCTATCACACTGCTTGTCAGGAGGGGCTGATATGTGGAGAGCCGCTATCACACGGCTTGTCAGGAGGGGCTGATATGTGGAGAGCCGCTATCACACGGCTTGTCAGGAGGGGCTGATATGTGGAGAGCTGCTATCACACGGCTTGTCAGGAGGGGCTGATATGTGGAGAGCTGCTATCACACTGCTTGTCAGGAGGGGCTGATATGTGGAGAGCTGCTATCACACGGCTTGTCAGGAGGGGCTGATATGTGGAGAGCTGCTATCACACGGCTTGTCAGGAGGGGCTGATATGTGGAGAGCTGCTATCACACGGCTTGTCAGGAGAGGCTGATATGTGGAGAGCTGCTATCACACTGCTTGTCAGGAGGGGCTGATATGTGGAGAGCTGCTATCACACTGCTTGTCAGGAGAGGCTGATATGTGGAGAGCTGCTATCACACGGCTTGTCAGGAGGGGCTGATATGTGGAGAGCTGCTATCACACTGCTTGTCAGGAGAGGCTGATATGTGGAGAGCTGCTATCACACTGCTTGTCAGGAGAGGCTGATATGTGGAGAGCTGCTATCACACGGCTTGTCAGGAGAGGCTGATATGTGGAGAGCTGCTATCACACTGCTTGTCAGGAGGGGCTGATATGTGGAGAGCCGCTATCACACGGCTTGTCAGGAGGGGCTGATATGTGGAGAGCTGCTATCACACGGCTTGTCAGGAGGGGCTGATATGTGGAGAGCTGCTATCACACTGCTTGTCAGGAGAGGCTGATATGTGGAGAGCTGCTATCACACGGCTTGTCAGGAGGGGCTGATATGTGGAGAGCTGCTATCACACTGCTTGTCAGGAGGGGCTGATATGTGGAGAGCTGCTATCACACTGCTTGTCAGGAGGGGCTGATATGTGGAGAGCCGCTATCACACGGCATGTCAGGAGGGGCTGATATGTGGAGAGCTGCTATCACACGGCTTGTCAGGAGAGGCTGATATGTGGAGAGCTGCTATCACACTGCTTGTCAGGAGGGGCTGATATGTGGAGAGCTGCTATCACACGGCTTGTCAGGAGGGGCTGATATGTGGAGAGCTGCTATCACACTGCTTGTCAGGAGAGGCTGATATGTGGAGAGCTGCTATCACACTGCTTGTCAGGAGGGGCTGATATGTGGAGAGCTGCTATCACACTGCTTGTCAGGAAGGGCTGATATGTGGAGAGCTGCTATCACACGGCTTGTCAGGAAGGGCTGATATGTGGAGAGCTGCTATCACACGGCTTGTCAGGAGGGGCTGATATGTGGAGAGCTGCTATCACACGGCTTGTCAGGAGGGGCTGATATGTGGAGAGCTGCTATCACACGGCTTGTCAGGAGATGCTGATATGTGGAGAGCTGCTATCACACGGCTTGTAAGGAGGGGCTGATATGTGGAGAGCTGCTATCACACTGCTTGTCAGGAGGGGCTGATATGTGGAGAGCTGCTATCACACTGCTTGTCAGGAGGGGCTGATATGTGGAGAGCTGCTATCACACGGCTTGTCAGGAAGGGCTGATATGTGGAGAGCTGCTATCACACTGCTTGTCAGGAGGGGCTGATATGTGGAGAGCTGCTATCACACGGCTTGTCAGGAGAGGCTGATATGTGGAGAGCTGCTATCACACTGCTTGTCAGGAAGGGCTGATATGTGGAGAGCTGCTATCACACGGCTTGTCAGGAGAGGCTGATATGTGGAGAGCTGCTATCACACTGCTTGTCAGGAGAGGCTGATATGTGGAGAGCTGCTATCACACTGCTTGTCAGGAGGGGCTGATATGTGGAGAGCTGCTATCACACGGCTTGTCAGAAGGGGCTGATATGTGGAGAGCTGCTATCACACGGCTTGTCAGGAGAGGCTGATATGTGGAGAGCTGCTATCACACTGCTTGTCAGGAGAGGCTGATATGTGGAGAGCTGCTATCACACTGCTTGTCAGGAGGGGCTGATATGTGGAGAGCTGCTATCACACTGCTTGTCAGGAGGGGCTGATATGTGGAGAGCTGCTATCACACGGCTTGTCAGGAGGGGCTGATATGTGGAGAGCTGCTATCACACGGCTTGTCAGGAGAGGCTGATATGTGGAGAGCTGCTATCACACGGCTTGTCAGGAGAGGCTGATATGTGGAGAGCTGCTATCACACTGCTTGTCAGGAGAGGCTGATATGTGGAGAGCTGCTATCACACTGCTTGTCAGGAGAGGCTGATATGTGGAGAGCTGCTATCACACGGCTTGTCAGGAGGGGCTGATATGTGGAGAGCTGCTATCACACTGCTTGTCAGGAGAGGCTGATATGTGGAGAGCTGCTATCACACTGCTTGTCAGGAGAGGCTGATATGTGGAGAGCTGCTATCACACGGCATGTCAGGAGGGGCTGATATGTGGAGAGCTGCTATCACACTGCTTGTCAGGAGGGGCTGATATGTGGAGAGCTGCTATCACACTGCTTGTCAGGAGAGGCTGATATGTGGAGAGCTGCTATCACACGGCATGTCAGGAGGGGCTGATATGTGGAGAGCTGCTATCACACTGCTTGTCAGGAGGGGCTGATATGTGGAGAGCTGCTATCACACTGCTTGTCAGGAGGGGCTGATATGTGGAGAGCTGCTATCACACTGCTTGTCAGGAGAGGCTGATATGTGGAGAGCTGCTATCACACTGCTTGTCAGGAGAGGCTGATATGTGGAGAGCTGCTATCACACTGCTTGTCAGGAGAGGCTGATATGTGGAGAGCTGCTATCACACTGCTTGTCAGGAGGGGCTGATATGTGGAGAGCTGCTATCACACGGCTTGTCAGGAGGGGCTGATATGTGGAGAGCTGCTATCACACGGCTTGTCAGGAGGGGCTGATATGTGGAGAGCTGCTATCACACGGCTTGTCAGGAGAGGCTGATATGTGGAGAGCTGCTATCACACTGCTTGTCAGGAGGGCTGATATGTGGAGAGCTGCTATCACACTGCTTGTCAGGAGAGGCTGATATGTGGAGAGCTGCTATCACACTGCTTGTCAGGAGAGGCTGATATGTGGAGAGCTGCTATCACACGGCTTGTCAGGAGGGGCTGATATGTGGAGAGCTGCTATCACACTGCTTGTCAGGAGGGGCTGATATGTGGAGAGCTGCTATCACACTGCTTGTCAGGAGAGGCTGATATGTGGAGAGCTGCTATCACACTGCTTGTCAGGAGAGGCTGATATGTGGAGAGCTGCTATCACACTGCTTGTCAGGAGAGGCTGATATGTGGAGAGCTGCTATCACACGGCTTGTCAGGAGAGGCTGATATGTGGAGAGCTGCTATCACACTGCTTGTCAGGAGAGGCTGATATGTGGAGAGCTGCTATCACACTGCTTGTCAGGAGGGGCTGATATGTGGAGAGCTGCTATCACACGGCTTGTCAGGAGAGGCTGATATGTGGAGAGCTGCTATCACACGGCTTGTCAGGAGGGGCTGATATGTGGAGAGCTGCTATCACACTGCTTGTCAGGAGAGGCTGATATGTGGAGAGCTGCTATCACACTGCTTGTCAGGAGGGGCTGATATGTGGAGAGCTGCTATCACACGGCTTGTCAGGAGAGGCTGATATGTGGAGAGCTGCTATCACACTGCTTGTCAGGAGGGGCTGATATGTGGAGAGCTGCTATCACACGGCTTGTCAGGAGGGGCTGATATGTGGAGAGCTGCTATCACACTGCTTGTCAGGAGGGGCTGATATGTGGAGAGCTGCTATCACACTGCTTGTCAGGAGGGGCTGATATGTGGAGAGCTGCTATCACACGGCTTGTCAGGAGAGGCTGATATGTGGAGAGCTGCTATCACACGGCTTGTCAGGAGAGGCTGATATGTGGAGAGCTGCTATCACACTGCTTGTCAGGAGAGGCTGATATGTGGAGAGCTGCTATCACACGGCTTGTCAGGAGAGGCTGATATGTGGAGAGCTGCTATCACACGGCTTGTCAGGAGAGGCTGATATGTGGAGAGCTGCTATCACACTGCTTGTCAGGAGGGGCTGATATGTGGAGAGCTGCTATCACACGGCTTGTCAGGAGGGGCTGATATGTGGAGAGCTGCTATCACACGGCTTGTCAGGAGAGGCTGATATGTGGAGAGCTGCTATCACACTGCTTGTCAGGAGGGGCTGATATGTGGAGAGCTGCTATCACACTGCTTGTCAGGAGGGGCTGATATGTGGAGAGCTGCTATCACACGGCTTGTCAGGAGGGGCTGATATGTGGAGAGCTGCTATCACACGGCTTGTCAGGAGAGGCTGATATGTGGAGAGCTGCTATCACACTGCTTGTCAGGAGGGGCTGATATGTGGAGAGCTGCTATCACACTGCTTGTCAGGAGAGGCTGATATGTGGAGAGCTGCTATCACACTGCTTGTCAGGAGAGGCTGATATGTGGAGAGCTGCTATCACACGGCTTGTCAGGAGGGGCTGATATGTGGAGAGCTGCTATCACACTGCTTGTCAGGAGGGGCTGATATGTGGAGAGCTGCTATCACACTGCTTGTCAGGAGAGGCTGATATGTGGAGAGCTGCTATCACACTGCTTGTCAGGAGAGGCTGATATGTGGAGAGCTGCTATCACACTGCTTGTCAGGAGAGGCTGATATGTGGAGAGCTGCTATCACACGGCTTGTCAGGAGAGGCTGATATGTGGAGAGCTGCTATCACACTGCTTGTCAGGAGAGGCTGATATGTGGAGAGCTGCTATCACACTGCTTGTCAGGAGGGGCTGATATGTGGAGAGCTGCTATCACACGGCTTGTCAGGAGAGGCTGATATGTGGAGAGCTGCTATCACACGGCTTGTCAGGAGGGGCTGATATGTGGAGAGCTGCTATCACACTGCTTGTCAGGAGAGGCTGATATGTGGAGAGCTGCTATCACACTGCTTGTCAGGAGGGGCTGATATGTGGAGAGCTGCTATCACACGGCTTGTCAGGAGAGGCTGATATGTGGAGAGCTGCTATCACACTGCTTGTCAGGAGGGGCTGATATGTGGAGAGCTGCTATCACACGGCTTGTCAGGAGGGGCTGATATGTGGAGAGCTGCTATCACACTGCTTGTCAGGAGAGGCTGATATGTGGAGAGCTGCTATCACACTGCTTGTCAGGAGGGGCTGATATGTGGAGAGCTGCTATCACACTGCTTGTCAGGAGGGGCTGATATGTGGAGAGCTGCTATCACACTGCTTGTCAGGAGGGGCTGATATGTGGAGAGCTGCTATCACACTGCTTGTCAGGAGAGGCTGATATGTGGAGAGCTGCTATCACACTGCTTGTCAGGAGAGGCTGATATGTGGAGAGCTGCTATCACACGGCTTGTCAGGAGAGGCTGATATGTGGAGAGCTGCTATCACACTGCTTGTCAGGAAGGGCTGATATGTGGAGAGCTGCTATCACACGGCTTGTCAGGAGAGGCTGATATGTGGAGAGCTGCTATCACACTGCTTGTCAGGAGGGGCTGATATGTGGAGAGCTGCTATCACACGGCTTGTCAGGAGGGGCTGATATGTGGAGAGCTGCTATCACACTGCTTGTCAGGAGAGGCTGATATGTGGAGAGCTGCTATCACACGGCTTGTCAGGAGAGGCTGATATGTGGAGAGCTGCTATCACACTGCTTGTCAGGAGAGGCTGATATGTGGAGAGCTGCTATCACACGGCTTGTCAGGAGAGGCTGATATGTGGAGAGCTGCTATCACACGGCTTGTCAGGAGAGGCTGATATGTGGAGAGCTGCTATCACACTGCTTGTCAGGAGAGGCTGATATGTGGAGAGCTGCTATCACACGGCATGTCAGGAGAGGCTGATATGTGGAGAGCTGCTATCACACTGCTTGTCAGGAGGGGCTGATATGTGGAGAGCTGCTATCACACGGCTTGTCAGGAGAGGCTGATATGTGGAGAGCTGCTATCACACGGCTTGTCAGGAGAGGCTGATATGTGGAGAGCTGCTATCACACTGCTTGTCAGGAGAGGCTGATATGTGGAGAGCTGCTATCACACGGCTTGTCAGGAGAGGCTGATATGTGGAGAGCTGCTATCACACGGCTTGTCAGGAGAGGCTGATATGTGGAGAGCTGCTATCACACTGCTTGTCAGGAGGGGCTGATATGTGGAGAGCTGCTATCACACGGCTTGTCAGGAGGGGCTGATATGTGGAGAGCTGCTATCACACTGCTTGTCAGGAAGGGCTGATATGTGGAGAGCTGCTATCACACTGCTTGTCAGGAGGGGCTGATATGTGGAGAGCTGCTATCACACTGCTTGTCAGGAGGGGCTGATATGTGGAGAGCTGCTATCACACTGCTTGTCAGGAGAGGCTGATATGTGGAGAGCTGCTATCACACGGCTTGTCAGGAGGGGCTGATATGTGGAGAGCTGCTATCACACGGCTTGTCAGGAGGGGCTGATATGTGGAGAGCTGCTATCACACGGCTTGTCAGGAGGGGCTGATATGTGGAGAGCTGCTATCACACGGCTTGTCAGGAGAGGCTGATATGTGGAGAGCTGCTATCACACGGCTTGTCAGGAAGGGCTGATATGTGGAGAGCTGCTATCACACGGCTTGTCAGGAGAGGCTGATATGTGGAGAGCTGCTATCACACGGCTTGTCAGGAGGGGCTGATATGTGGAGAGCTGCTATCACACTGCTTGTCAGGAGAGGCTGATATGTGGAGAGCTGCTATCACACGGCTTGTCAGGAGAGGCTGATATGTGGAGAGCTGCTATCACACTGCTTGTCAGGAGAGGCTGATATGTGGAGAGCTGCTATCACACTGCTTGTCAGGAGGGCAGGGCCAGATTAAGGGTCTCAGTGGTATGGAGCACCTCATTTAGGATGGGGCCCCCCCAGCTATGCAGCCGACGTGGGGCCCCCTACCACAACAATATAAGTAAAAAGATATCACATAGTTATACTGTTTCAAAGCTCTAGAGATATTAGAAACCAAAAAATACTATTATAAAATAATGATACCACAATACTGTTACCAATTAAAAGTACCATAAGACCAGTATTCCAAACAATAGCGCATCTATTTATAAATGATCCCTCCAAAATGCAGCACACAGCATCACCACAACATAAAGATAATACCAACATCCTGATAATGAGCACAAGACTCTATACACAGACCAGAATTACCAATAATTTACCAAATATAAACTCCATTTATTGATGATCTTTACCGCCATATTGTTATTATACACACACCACCGAGCGGAGGACAATATCACTAATAGCACCTCTGTACAAGCCCAAATAATAACATTACATCATGATTATTACCACTACATAATAACTGGATAATACTGCAATACTATGTAATAACCTACACACACAGACCAGTATATACCACCATATAGTGACCATATAGTAGTATATACCAGTCCTGCATAGAGGCTGCAGTGTCATCCAATCACTTACAGGTGACGTCCCTCATGTTGTCTCTTCCCTTCTTTCTGATCTTCCATGAGGCTTCTTCCAGCCGTGACTCATCTCTGCAGGTTTATAAAACAGACATGGTTGGCATCATCCTATATACTCCTCACACCTGACCCTCAAATACAAAAATGACCACACTGTACCCCCACATTTATCATATATACCCCTCACACCACAACTGGCCACACTGTGCCCCCCACATATATCATATATACCCCTCACACCACAACTGACCACACTGTGCCCCCACATATACATATATACCCCTCACACCACAACTGACCACACTGTGCCCCCACATATACATATATACCCCTCACACCACAACTGACCACACTGTGCCCCCAAATATATCATATATACCCCTCACACCACAACTGTCCACACTGTGCCCCACATATATCATATATACCCCTCACACCACAACTGGCCACACTGTGCCCCCCACATATATCATATATACCCCTCACACCACAACTGACCACACTGTGCCCCCACATATACATATATACCCCTCACACCACAACTGACCACACTGTGCCCCCACATATACATATATACCCCTCACACCACAACTGACCACACTGTGCCCCCAAATATATCATATATACCCCTCACACCACAACTGTCCACACTGTGCCCCACATATATCATATATACCCCTCACACCACAACTGGCCACACTGTGCCCCCCACATATATCATATATACCCCTCACACCACAACTGACCACACTGTGCCCCCACATATATCATATATACCCCTCACACCACAACTGACCACACTGTGCCCCACATATATCATATATACCCCTCACACCACAACTGACCACACTGTGCCCCACATATATCATATATACCCCTCACACCACAACTGACCACACTGTGCCCCACATATATCATATATACCCCTCACACCACAACTGACCACACTGTGCCCCCACATATATCATATATACCCCTCACACCACAACTGACCACACTGTGCCCCACATATATCATATATACCCCTCACACCACAACTGACCACACTGTGCCTCCACATATATCATATATACCCCTCACACCACAACTGGCCACACTGCGCCCCACATATATCATATATACTCCTCACACTACTGACCACACTGTGCCTCCACATATATCATATATACCCCTCACACTACTGACCACACTGTGCCCCCACATATATCATATATACCCCTCACACCACAACTGACCACACTGTACCCCCACATATATCATATATACTCCTCACACAACTGACCACACTGTGCCCCCACATATATCATATATACTCCTCACACTACTGACCACACTGTGCCTCCACATATATCAAATATACCCCTCACACCACAACTGACCACACTGTGCCCCCACATATATCATATATACCCCTCACACCACAACTGACCTCACTGTGCCCCCACATATATCATATATACTCCTCACACTACTGACCACACTGTGCCCCCACATATATCATATATACCCCTCACACCACAGCTGACCACACTGTGCCCCCACATATATCATATATACTCCTCACACTACTGACCACACTGTGCCTCCACATATATCAAATATACCCCTCACACCACAACTGACCACACTGTGCCCCCACATATATCATATATACCCCTCACACCACAACTGACCTCACTGTGCCCCCACATATATCATATATACCCCTCACATCACAACTGACCACACTGTGCCCCCACATATATCATATATACAGTATATAGTATACAGCCAGCCCCCATGTAGTATACATCCAGCCAACTACCTGTATTATACAGCCAGCCAGCCCCCAGTAGTATACAGCCAGTCCCCATGTAGTATACATCCAGCCAGCCCCCTGTAGTATACAGCCAGCCCCCTGTAGTATATAGCCAGCCCCCTGTAGTATACAGCCAGGCCCATGTAGTATACAGCCAGCCCCCTGTAGTATACAGCCAGGCCCATGTAGTATTGCAGCCAGTCCCCATGTAGTATACAGCCTGCGCCATGTAGTATACAGCCAGCCCCCTGTAGTATACAGCCAGGCCCATGTAGTATACAGCCAGGCCCCTGTAGTATACAGCCAGCCCCCTGTAGTATACAGCCAGGCCCATGTAGTATCGCAGCCAGTCCCCATGTAGTATACAGCCAGCCCCATGTAGTATACAGCCAGCAAGCCCCATATAGTATATAGCCAGCCCCCTGTATGCCAAGTACATTAAAAAAAAAACTTAATTCTCACCGTCCGGCGATACTCACTCACTCCCAATCCTTGGCGCGGCTCCTCTTTTTTCTTCTATTTGCTGTAACAGCCGTCAGAGTCATGTCCATGCGATCTGCTGGCCGGTGCACACTATGATGCGACGACACTGCCGCATCATAGTTTGCGCCAGCCGGCAGGTCGCATGGACACGACTCTGATGGATAGAGAAGAGATAGAGAAGAAAGAAGAGAAGCCGCACTGAGGATCAGGAGCTGCGCCAAGGATCTGGGCGCTGGAAGGTGAGTATTACGGTTATTTCTTTGAATTGACTTGTGTATAAGCCGAGGTGAGGTTTTTCAGCACATTTTTTTGTGCTGGAAAAACTCGGCTTATACACGAGTATATGCGATATATATGTTGCCCCCCCAATTAATGACTTAATTTTTATTGCCCCCTTTAATTAATTAATTTACCTATTTATAGCCCTCTCTATTATACGGTGGTGCCCCATGAATTTTAGATGCTGGTCACCTCAAGTAATTATTTAAAATACATTTACTTAATGTACTGCCCCCATCAATGAATTATCTAATATACTGCCCCCCCCCTCGCCTTGTGAACTATTTGTGATCCCTCTTGATAAATGCTTAACCACTCCACTAAGAATCTAATATACTAGAATGAATACTGGAATACTAATACAAAATTATTTGATATGTCCCCCCACAATGAATATTTGATATGCTGCCCCCCCCACAATGAATTATATGATATGCTGCCCCCCCCACAATGAATTATATGATATGCTGCCCCCCCACGATGAATTATATGATATGCTGCCCCCCCACAATGAATTATATGATATGCTGCCCCCCCACACAATGAATTATATGATATGCTGCCCCCCCACAATGAATTATATGATATGCTGCCCCCACACACAATAAATTATATGATATGCTGCCCCCCCACAATGAATTATATGATATGCTGCCCCCCCCACACAATAAATTATATGATATGCTGCCCCCCCCACAATGAATTATATGATATGCTGCCCCCCCACGATGAATTATATGATATGCTGCCCCCCCACACAATGAATTATATGATATGCTGCCCCCCCCACAATGAATTATATGATATGCTGCCCCCCCCCCACACAATAAATTATATGATATGCTGCCCCCCCCACAATGAATTATATGATATGCTGCCCCCCCACGATGAATTATATGATATGCTGCCCCCCCACACAATGAATTATATGATATGCTGCCCCCCCACAATGAATTATATGATATGCTGCCCCCCCCACACAATAAATTATATGATATGCTGCCCCCCCCACAATGAATTATATGATATGCTGCCCCCCCACGATGAATTATATGATATGCTGCCCCCCCACACAATGAATTATATGATATGCTGCCCCCCCCACAATGAATTATATGATATGCTGCCCCCCCCCACACAATAAATTATATGATATGCTGCCCCCCCCACAATGAATTATATGATATGCTGCCCCCCCACGATGAATTATATGATATGCTGCCCCCCCACACAATGAATTATATGATATGCTGCCCCCCCACAATGAATTATATGATATGCTGCCCCCCCCACACAATAAATTATATGATATGCTGCCCCCCCCCACAATGAATTATATGATATGCTGCCCCCCCACGATGAATTATATGATATGCTGCCCCCCCCACAATGAATTATATGATATGCTGCCCCCCACACAATGAATTATATGATATGCTGCCCCCACACACAATGAATTATATGATATGCTGCCCCCCCCACAATGAATTATATGATATGCTGCCCCCCCACACAATAAATTATATGATATGCTGCCCCCCCACGATGAATTATATGATATGCTGCCCCCCCCCACACAATAAATTATATGATATGCTGCCCCCCCCCACAATGAATTATATGATATGCTGCCCCCCCACGATGAATTATATGATATGCTGCCCCCCCACACAATGAATTATATGATATGCTGCCCCCCCACACAATGAATTATATGATATGCTGCCCCCCCACAATGAATTATGATATGCTGCCCCCCCCACACAATGAATTATATGATATGCTGCCCCCCCACGATGAATTATATGATATGCTGCCCCCCCCACAATGAATTATATGATATGCTGCCCCCCACACAATGAATTATATGATATGCTGCCCCCACACACAATGAATTATATGATATGCTGCCCCCCCCACAATGAATTATATGATATGCTGCCCCCCCACACAATAAATTATATGATATGCTGCCCCCCCACACAATAAATTATATGATATGCTGCCCCCCCACGATGAATTATATGATATGCTGCCCCCCCACACACAATGAATTATATGATATGCTGCCCCCCCCACACAATGAATTATATGATATGCTGCCCCCACACAATGAATTATATGATATGCTGCCCCCCCACACAATGAATTATATGATATGCTGCCCCCCCCACACAATGAATTATATGATATGCTGCCCCCCCCCCACACAATAAATTATATGATATGCTGCCCCCCACACAATGAATTATATGATATGCTGCCCCCCCCACACAATAAATTATATGATATGCTGCCCCCCCCCACAATGAATTATATGATATGCTGCCCCCCCACACAATGAATTATATGATATGCTGCCCCCCCCACAATGAATTATATGATATGCTGCCCCCACACAATGAATTATATGATATGCTGCCCCCCCACACAATGAATTATATGATATGCTGCCCCCACACAATGAATTATATGATATGCTGCCCCCCCCACACAATAAATTATATGATATGCTGCCCCCCCCCCCACAATGAATTATATGATATGCTGCCCCCCACACAATAAATTATATGATATGCTGCCCCCCCCCACAATGAATTATATGATATGCTGCCCCCACACACAATGAATTATATGATATGCTGCCCCCCCACGATGAATTATATGATATGCTGCCCCCCCACAATGAATTATATGATATGCTGCCCCCCACACAATGAATTATATGATATGCTGCCCCCACACACAATGAATTATATGATATGCTGCCCCCCCACACAATGAATTATATATTATATGATATGCTGCCCCCCCACACAATGAATTATATGATATGCTGCCCCCCCACGATGAATTATATGATATGCTGCCCCCCCACAATGAATTATATGATATGCTGCCCCCCACACACAATGAATTATATGATATGCTGCCCCCACACACAATGAATTATATGATATGCTGCCCCCCACACAATGAATTATATGATATGCTGCCCCCCCACAATGAATTATATGATATGCTGCCCCCCCCCACAATGAATTATATGATATGCTGCCCCCCCCACAATGAATAATATGATATGCTGCCCCCCCCACACAATAAATTATATGATATGCTGCCCCCCCCCCCACAATGAATTATATGATATGCTGCCCCCCACACAATAAATTATATGATATGCTGCCCCCCCCACAATGAATTATATGATATGCTGCCCCCCCACAATGAATTATATGATATGCTGCCCCCCCACAATGAATTATATGATATGCTGCCCCCCCCACACAATAAATTATATGATATGCTGCCCCCCCCACAATGAATTATATGATATGCTGCCCCCCCACGATGAATTATATGATATGCTGCCCCCCCACACAATGAATTATATGATATGCTGCCCCCCCCACAATGAATTATATGATATGCTGCCCCCCCCCACACAATAAATTATATGATATGCTGCCCCCCCCACAATGAATTATATGATATGCTGCCCCCCCACACAATGAATTATATGATATGCTGCCCCCCCACAATGAATTATATGATATGCTGCCCCCCCCACACAATAAATTATATGATATGCTGCCCCCCCCACAATGAATTATATGATATGCTGCCCCCCCACGATGAATTATATGATATGCTGCCCCCCCCACAATGAATTATATGATATGCTGCCCCCCACACAATGAATTATATGATATGCTGCCCCCACACACAATGAATTATATGATATGCTGCCCCCCCCACAATGAATTATATGATATGCTGCCCCCCCACACAATAAATTATATGATATGCTGCCCCCCCACGATGAATTATATGATATGCTGCCCCCCCCCACACAATAAATTATATGATATGCTGCCCCCCCCCACAATGAATTATATGATATGCTGCCCCCCCACGATGAATTATATGATATGCTGCCCCCCCACACAATGAATTATATGATATGCTGCCCCCCCACACAATGAATTATATGATATGCTGCCCCCCCACAATGAATTATATGATATGCTGCCCCCCCCACACAATGAATTATATGATATGCTGCCCCCCCACGATGAATTATATGATATGCTGCCCCCCCACACAATGAATTATATGATATGCTGCCCCCCCCCACAATGAATTATATGATATGCTGCCCCCCCACGATGAATTATATGATATGCTGCCCCCCCACACAATGAATTATATGATACGCTGCCCCCCCCACACAATAAATTATATGATATGCTGCCCCCCCCACAATGAATTATATGATATGCTGCCCCCCACACAATGAATTATATGATATGCTGCCCCCACACACAATGAATTATATGATATGCTGCCCCCCCCACAATGAATTATATGATATGCTGCCCCCCCACACAATAAATTATATGATATGCTGCCCCCCACACAATGAATTATATGATATGCTGCCCCCCCACACACAATGAATTATATGATATGCTGCCCCCCCCACACAATGAATTATATGATATGCTGCCCCCACACACAATGAATTATATGATATGCTGCCCCCCCCACACAATGAATTATATGATATGCTGCCCCCCCCACACAATAAATTATATGATATGCTGCCCCCCACACGATGAATTATATGATATGCTGCCCCCCCACACACAATGAATTATATGATATGCTGCCCCCCCCACACAATGAATTATATGATATGCTGCCCCCACACACAATGAATTATATGATATGCTGCCCCCCCCCACACAATGAATTATATGATATGCTGCCCCCCCCACACAATAAATTATATGATATGCTGCCCCCCACACAATGAATTATATGATATGCTGCCCCCCCCACACAATAAATTATATGATATGCTGCCCCCCCCCACAATGAATTATATGATATGCTGCCCCCCCACACAATGAATTATATGATATGCTGCCCCCCCACACAATGAATTATATGATATGCTGCCCCCACACAATGAATTATATGATATGCTGCCCCCCCCACACAATAAATTATATGATATGCTGCCCCCCCCCCCACAATGAATTATATGATATGCTGCCCCCCACACAATAAATTATATGATATGCTGCCCCCCCCCACAATGAATTATATGATATGCTGCCCCCACACACAATGAATTATATGATATGCTGCCCCCCCCCCACAATAAATTATATGATATGCTGCCCCCCCCACACAATGAATTATATGATATGCTGCCCCCCCACGATGAATTATATGATATGCTGCCCCCCCCACAATGAATTATATGATATGCTGCCCCCCACACAATAAATTATATGATATGCTGCCCCCCCCCCCACAATAAATTATATGATATGCTGCCCCCCACACAATAAATTATATGATATGCTGCCCCCCCCCCCACAATGAATTATATGATATGCTGCCCCCCACACAATAAATTATATGATATGCTGCCCCCCCACAATGAATTATATGATATGCTGCCCCCCACACAATAAATTATATGATATGCTGCCCCCCCCCACAATGAATTATATGATATGCTGCCCCCACACACAATGAATTATATGATATGCTGCCCCCCCACGATGAATTATATGATATGCTGCCCCCCCACAATGAATTATATGATATGCTGCCCCCACACACAATGAATTATATGATATGCTGCCCCCCCACAATGAATTATATGATATGCTGCCCCCACACACAATGAATTATATGATATGCTGCCCCCCCACAATGAATTATATGATATGCTGCCCCCCACACAATGAATTATATGATATGCTGCCCCCACACACAATGAATTATATGATATGCTGCCCCCCCACACAATGAATTATATGATATGCTGCCCCCACACAATGAATTATATGATATGCTGCCCCCACACAATGAATTATATGATATGCTGCCCCCCCCACACAATAAATTATATGATATGCTGCCCCCCCCCACAATGAATTATATGATATGCTGCCCCCCACACAATAAATTATATGATATGCTGCCCCCCCCACACAATGAATTATATGATATGCTGCCCCCACACACAATGAATTATATGATATGCTGCCCCCCCCCACAATGAATTATATGATATGCTGCCCCCACACACAATGAATTATATGATATGCTGCCCCCCCACGATGAATTATATGATATGCTGCCCCCCCACAATGAATTATATGATATGCTGCCCCCCACACAATGAATTATATATTATATGATATGCTGCCCCCCACACAATGAATTATATGATATGCTGCCCCCACACACAATGAATTATATGATATGCTGCCCCCCCCCACAATGAATTATATGATATGCTGCCCCCACACACAATGAATTATATGATATGCTGCCCCCCCACGATGAATTATATGATATGCTGCCCCCCCACAATGAATTATATGATATGCTGCCCCCCCCACAATGAATTATATGATATGCTGCCCCCCCCACACAATAAATTATATGATATGCTGCCCCCCCCACAATGAATTATATGATATGCTGCCCCCCCACGATGAATTATATGATATGCTGCCCCCCCACACAATGAATTATATGATATGCTGCCCCCCCCACAATGAATTATATGATATGCT
This sequence comes from Engystomops pustulosus, assembly GCF_040894005.1. Lineage (NCBI taxonomy): Eukaryota > Metazoa > Chordata > Amphibia > Anura > Leptodactylidae > Engystomops > Engystomops pustulosus. The sequence goes on along the minus strand of NW_027285020.1, from coordinate 24,356 downwards.
GCCCCCCCCACACAATAAATTATATGATATGCTGCCCCCCCCACAATGAATTATATGATATGCTGCCCCCCCCACGATGAATTATATGATATGCTGCCCCCCCACACAATGAATTATATGATATGCTGCCCCCCCACACAATGAATTATATGATATGCTGCCCCCCCCCACAATGAATTATATGATATGCTGCCCCCCCCACAATGAATTATATGATATGCTGCCCCCCCCACACAATAAATTATATGATATGCTGCCCCCCCCACAATGAATTATATGATATGCTGCCCCCCCACGATGAATTATATGATATGCTGCCCCCCCACAATGAATTATATGATATGCTGCCCCCCACACAATGAATTATATGATATGCTGCCCCCCCCACAATGAATTATATGATATGCTGCCCCCCCACACAATAAATTATATGATATGCTGCCCCCCCACGATGAATTATATGATATGCTGCCCCCCCACACACAATGAATTATATGATATGCTGCCCCCCCCACACAATGAATTATATGATATGCTGCCCCCCCCACACAATAAATTATATGATATGCTGCCCCCCACACAATGAATTATATGATATGCTGCCCCCCCCCACAATGAATTATATGATATGCTGCCCCCCCACACAATGAATTATATGATATGCTGCCCCCACACAATGAATTATATGATATGCTGCCCCCACACAATGAATTATATGATATGCTGCCCCCCCACGATGAATTATATGATATGCTGCCCCCCACACAATGAATTATATGATATGCTGCCCCCCCACACAATAAATTATATGATATGCTGCCCCCCCCCCCACAATGAATTATATGATATGCTGCCCCCCACACAATGAATTATATGATATGCTGCCCCCACACAATGAATTATATGATATGCTGCCCCCCCACACAATGAATTATATGATATGCTGCCCCCCCCCCACAATAAATTATATGATATGCTGCCCCCCCCACAATGAATTATATGATATGCTGCCCCCCCCACACAATGAATTATATGATATGCTGCCCCCCCCACACAATAAATTATATGATATGCTGCCCCCCCACACAATGAATTATATGATATGCTGCCCCCCCACACAATAAATTATATGATATGCTGCCCCCCCCCACACAATGAATTATATGATATGCTGCCCCCCCACACACAATGAATTATATGATATGCTGCCCCCCCCCCACACAATGAATTATATGATATGCTGCCCCCACACAATGAATTATATGATATGCTGCCCCCCCACACACAATGAATTATATGATATGCTGCCCCCCCACACAATAAATTATATGATATGCTGCCCCCCCCACACAATAAATTATATGATATGCTGCCCCCCCCCACAATGAATTATATGATATGCTGCCCCCCCACACAATGAATTATATGATATGCTGCCCCCCCACACAATGAATTATATGATATGCTGCCCCCACACAATGAATTATATGATATGCTGCCCCCCCCACACAATGAATTATATGATATGCTGCCCCCCCCCCACACAATGAATTATATGATATGCTGCCCCCACACAATGAATTATATGATATGCTGCCCCCCCCACACAATGAATTATATGATATGCTGCCCCCCCCCCACACAATGAATTATATGATATGCTGCCCCCCCCCACACAATGAATTATATGATATGCTGCCCCCCCCATACAATGAATTATATGATATGCTGCCCCCCCCCACAATGAATTATATGATATGCTGCCCCCCCCCACACAATGAATTATATGATATGCTGCCCCCCACACAATGAATTATATGATATGCTGCCCCCCCCACACAATAAATTATATGATATGCTGCCCCCCCCACACAATGAATTATATATTATATGATATGCTGCCCCCCCCACACAATGAATTATATATTATATGATATGCTGCCCCCACACACAATGAATTATATGATATGCTGCCCCCCCCACACAATGAATTATATGATATGCTGCCCCCACACACAATGAATTATATGATATGCTGCCCCCCCACACAATGAATTATATGATATGCTGCCCCCCCACACAATGAATTATATGATATGCTGCCCCCCCACACAATGAATTATATGATATGCTGCCCCCCCACACAATGAATTATATGATATGCTGCCCCCCCACACAATGAATTATATGATATGCTGCCCCCCCACACAATGAATTATATGATATGCTGCCCCCCACACAATGAATTATATGATATGCTGCCCCCCACACAATGAATTATATGATATGCTGCCCCCCCACACAATGAATTATATGATATGCTGCCCCCCCACGATGAATTATATGATATGCTGCCCCCACACACAATGAATTATATATTATATGATATGCTGCCCCCACACACAATGAATTATATGATATGCTGCCCCCCACACAATGAATTATATGATATGCTGCCCCCCCACAATGAATTATATGATATGCTGCCCCCCCACAATGAATTATATGATATGCTGCCCCCCCACAATGAATTATATGATATGCTGCCCCCCACACAATGAATTATATGATATGCTGCCCCCCCACGATGAATTATATGATATGCTGCCCCCACACACAATGAATTATATATTATATGATATGCTGCCCCCACACACAATGAATTATATGATATGCTGCCCCCCCACACAATGAATTATATGATATGCTGCCCCCACACACAATGAATTATATGATATGCTGCCCCCCCCCACGATGAATTATATGATATGCTGCCCCCACACACAATGAATTATATGATATGCTGCCCCCCCACACAATGAATTATATGATATGCTGCCCCCCCCACACAATGAATTATATGATACGCTGCCCCCCCACACAATGAATTATATGATATGCTGCCCCCCACACAATGAATTATATGATATGCTGCCCCCCCACACAATGAATTATATGATATGCTGCCCCCCCCACACAATGAATTATATGATATGCTGCCCCCCACACAATGAATTATATGATATGCTGCCCCCCCACACAATGAATTATATGATATGCTGCCCCCCCACACGATGAATTATATGATATGCTGCCCCCACACACAATGAATTATATGATATGCTGCCCCCCACACAATGAATTATATGATATGCTGCCCCCCACACAATGAATTATATGATATGCTGCCCCCCACACAATGAATTATATGATATGCTGCCCCCCCACACAATGAATTATATGATATGCTGCCCCCCCACGATGAATTATATGATATGCTGCCCCCCCACACACAATGAATTATATGATATGCTGCCCCCCCACACAATGAATTATATGATATGCTGCCCCCACACAATGAATTATATGATATGCTGCCCCCCCACACAATGAATTATATGATATGCTGCCCCCCCCACACAATGAATTATATGATATGCTGCCCCCCCCACACAATAAATTATATGATATGCTGCCCCCCACACAATGAATTATATGATATGCTGCCCCCCACACAATGAATTATATATTATATGATATGCTGCCCCCCCACACAATGAATTATATATTATATGATATGCTGCCCCCCACACAATGAATTATATGATATGCTGCCCCCACACACAATGAATTATATATTATATGATATGCTGCCCCCCCACACAATGAATTATATATTATATGATATGCTGCCCCCCACACAATGAATTATATATTATATGATATGCTGCCCACCACAATAAATTATTTCATGTTCTTCCCTCCGACCACCAAATCCCAAATGAATGCTTTTATACAAGCCCCCACCATGTTTTTACTGCTGTTTGATTTAAAAAAAAAAAACTTCTGCTCACCTCTGGCTCCGCAGCTTCTATCTTCTTGCCGCGTCCGGGCAGGAAGGGGTGCGCGGCCGCGTGACGTCATCACGCGGCCGCGCAGCCTAGTTCCTGGAGCGATGTGCGCCGGGGTTGTATTCCGGCCACATCGCTCCAGTAATAGTGCTCGAGCGGCCGGAAACGGCCGCATCGACCACTATACAGGGACGGGCAGGAGCTTCCTGTCCGGACGGACGGAGGCCCCTGCCCGACTGCCGAATACAGGGTCGGGGCCCAGAATGAGACTGAACATTGGCGCTATTGGAGCGCCAGGCCGGGGGCCCCCAAACAACAAATCCGGATCCGGGGGCCCGGCGCTAGCGCTCCAATAGCGCCAATGATGATCCGGCTCTGCAGGAGGGGCTGATATGTGGAGAGCTGCTATCACACGGCTTGTCAGGAGGGGCTGATATGTGGAGAGCTGCTATCACACGGCTTGTCAGGAGGGGCTGATATGTGGAGAGCTGCTATCACACGGCTTGTCAGGAGGGGCTGATATGTGGAGAGCTGCTATCACACTGCTTGTCAGGAGGGGCTGATATGTGGAGAGCTGCTATCACACGGCTTGTCAGGAGGGGCTGATATGTGGAGAGCTGCTATCACACGGCTTGTCAGGAGGGGCTGATATGTGGAGAGCTGCTATCACACTGCTTGTCAGGAGAGGCTGATATGTGGAGAGCTGCTATCACACGGCTTGTCAGGAGAGGCTGATATGTGGAGAGCTGCTATCACACTGCTTGTCAGGAGGGGCTGATATGTGGAGAGCTGCTATCACACGGCTTGTCAGGAGATGCTGATATGTGGAGAGCTGCTATCACACGGCTTGTCAGGAGGGGCTGATATGTGGAGAGCTGCTATCACACTGCTTGTCAGGAAGGGCTGATATGTGGAGAGCTGCTATCACACGGCTTGTCAGGAGGGGCTGATATGTGGAGAGCTGCTATCACACTGCTTGTCAGGAGGGGCTGATATGTGGAGAGCTGCTATCACACTGCTTGTCAGGAGGGGCTGATATGTGGAGAGCTGCTATCACACGGCTTGTCAGGAAGGGCTGATATGTGGAGAGCTGCTATCACACGGCTTGTCAGGAGGGGCTGATATGTGGAGAGCTGCTATCACACTGCTTGTCAGGAGAGGCTGATATGTGGAGAGCTGCTATCACACGGCTTGTCAGGAGGGGCTGATATGTGGAGAGCTGCTATCACACGGCTTGTCAGGAGGGGCTGATATGTGGAGAGCTGCTATCACACGGCTTGTCAGGAGGGGCTGATATGTGGAGAGCCGCTATCACACTGCTTGTCAGGAGAGGCTGATATGTGGAGAGCTGCTATCACACTGCTTGTCAGGAAGGGCTGATATGTGGAGAGCTGCTATCACACGGCTTGTCAGGAGGGGCTGATATGTGGAGAGCTGCTATCACACGGCTTGTCAGGAGGGGCTGATATGTGGAGAGCTGCTATCACACTGCTTGTCAGGAGAGGCTGATATGTGGAGAGCTGCTATCACACGGCTTGTCAGGAGGGGCTGATATGTGGAGAGCTGCTATCACACGGCTTGTCAGGAGGGGCTGATATGTGGAGAGCTGCTATCACACTGCTTGTCAGGAGAGGCTGATATGTGGAGAGCCGCTATCACACTGCTTGTCAGGAGAGGCTGATATGTGGAGAGCTGCTATCACACTGCTTGTCAGGAGGGGCTGATATGTGGAGAGCTGCTATCACACGGCTTGTCAGGAGAGGCTGATATGTGGAGAGCTGCTATCACACTGCTTGTCAGGAGGGGCTGATATGTGGAGAGCTGCTATCACACTGCTTGTCAGGAGGGGCTGATATGTGGAGAGCTGCTATCACACTGCTTGTCAGGAGGGGCTGATATGTGGAGAGCTGCTATCACACTGCTTGTCAGGAAGGGCTGATATGTGGAGAGCTGCTATCACACGGCTTGTCAGGAGGGGCTGATATGTGGAGAGCTGCTATCACACTGCTTGTCAGGAGGGGCTGATATGTGGAGAGCTGCTATCACACTGCTTGTCAGGAGGGGCTGATATGTGGAGAGCTGCTATCACACGGCTTGTCAGGAGGGGCTGATATGTGGAGAGCTGCTATCACACTGCTTGTCAGGAGAGGCTGATATGTGGAGAGCTGCTATCACACTGCTTGTCAGGAGGGGCTGATATGTGGAGAGCTGCTATCACACGGCTTGTCAGGAGAGGCTGATATGTGGAGAGCTGCTATCACACGGCTTGTCAGGAGAGGCTGATATGTGGAGAGCTGCTATCACACGGCTTGTCAGGAGAGGCTGATATGTGGAGAGCTGCTATCACACGGCTTGTCAGGAGAGGCTGATATGTGGAGAGCTGCTATCACACTGCTTGTCAGGAGGGGCTGATATGTGGAGAGCTGCTATCACACGGCTTGTCAGATGGGGCTGATATGTGGAGAGCTGCTATCACACTGCTTGTCAGGAGAGGCTGATATGTGGAGAGCTGCTATCACACTGCTTGTCAGGAGGGGCTGATATGTGGAGAGCTGCTATCACACGGCTTGTCAGGAAGGGCTGATATGTGGAGAGCTGCTATCACACGGCTTGTCAGGAGAGGCTGATATGTGGAGAGCTGCTATCACACGGCTTGTCAGGAGAGGCTGATATGTGGAGAGCTGCTATCACACGGCTTGTCAGGAGAGGCTGATATGTGGAGAGCTGCTATCACACGGCTTGTCAGGAGAGGCTGATATGTGGAGAGCTGCTATCACACTGCTTGTCAGGAGGGGCTGATATGTGGAGAGCTGCTATCACACGGCTTGTCAGATGGGGCTGATATGTGGAGAGCTGCTATCACACTGCTTGTCAGGAGAGGCTGATATGTGGAGAGCTGCTATCACACTGCTTGTCAGGAGGGGCTGATATGTGGAGAGCTGCTATCACACGGCTTGTCAGGAAGGGCTGATATGTGGAGAGCTGCTATCACACGGCTTGTCAGGAAGGGCTGATATGTGGAGAGCTGCTATCACACTGCTTGTCAGGAGGGGCTGATATGTGGAGAGCTGCTATCACACTGCTTGTCAGGAGGGGCTGATATGTGGAGAGCTGCTATCACACGGCTTGTCAGGAAGGGCTGATATGTGGAGAGCTGCTATCACACGGCTTGTCAGGAGGGGCTGATATGTGGAGAGCTGCTATCACACTGCTTGTCAGGAGGGGCTGATATGTGGAGAGCTGCTATCACACGGCTTGTCAGGAGGGGCTGATATGTGGAGAGCTGCTATCACACGGCTTGTCAGGAGGGGCTGATATGTGGAGAGCTGCTATCACACTGCTTGTCAGGAGGGGCTGATATGTGGAGAGCTGCTATCACACGGCTTGTCAGGAGGGGCTGATATGTGGAGAGCTGCTATCACACGGCTTGTCAGATGGGGCTGATATGTGGAGAGCTGCTATCACACTGCTTGTCAGGAGGGGCTGATATGTGGAGAGCTGCTATCACACGGCTTGTCAGGAAGGGCTGATATGTGGAGAGCTGCTATCACACGGCTTGTCAGGAGGGGCTGATATGTGGAGAGCTGCTATCACACGGCTTGTCAGGAGAGGCTGATATGTGGAGAGCTGCTATCACACGGCTTGTCAGGAGAGGCTGATATGTGGAGAGCTGCTATCACACGGCTTGTCAGGAGGGGCTGATATGTGGAGAGCTGCTATCACACTGCTTGTCAGGAGGGGCTGATATGTGGAGAGCTGCTATCACACGGCTTGTCAGGAAGGGCTGATATGTGGAGAGCTGCTATCACACGGCTTGTCAGGAGAGGCTGATATGTGGAGAGCTGCTATCACACGGCTTGTCAGGAGGGGCTGATATGTGGAGAGCTGCTATCACACTGCTTGTCAGGAGAGGCTGATATGTGGAGAGCTGCTATCACACGGCTTGTCAGGAGAGGCTGATATGTGGAGAGCTGCTATCACACGGCTTGTCAGGAGATGCTGATATGTGGAGAGCTGCTATCACACGGCTTGTCAGGAGGGGCTGATATGTGGAGAGCTGCTATCACACGGCTTGTCAGGAAGGGCTGATATGTGGAGAGCTGCTATCACACTGCTTGTCAGGAGGGGCTGATATGTGGAGAGCTGCTATCACACGGCTTGTCAGGAGGGGCTGATATGTGGAGAGCTGCTATCACACGGCTTGTCAGGAGAGGCTGATATGTGGAGAGCTGCTATCACACTGCTTGTCAGGAGAGGCTGATATGTGGAGAGCTGCTATCACACGGCTTGTCAGGAGGGGCTGATATGTGGAGAGCTGCTATCACACGGCTTGTCAGGAGGGGCTGATATGTGGAGAGCCGCTATCACACGGCTTGTCAGGAGAGGCTGATATGTGGAGAGCCGCTATCACACTGCTTGTCAGGAGAGGCTGATATGTGGAGAGCCGCTATCACACTGCTTGTCAGGAGAGGCTGATATGTGGAGAGCTGCTATCACACTGCTTGTCAGGAGGGGCTGATATGTGGAGAGCTGCTATCACACGGCTTGTCAGGAGGGGCTGATATGTGGAGAGCTGCTATCACACGGCTTGTCAGGAGAGGCTGATATGTGGAGAGCTGCTATCACACTGCTTGTCAGGAGGGGCTGATATGTGGAGAGCTGCTATCACACGGCTTGTCAGGAGGGGCTGATATGTGGAGAGCTGCTATCACACGGCTTGTCAGGAGAGGCTGATATGTGGAGAGCTGCTATCACACGGCTTGTCAGGAAGGGCTGATATGTGGAGAGCTGCTATCACACGGCTTGTCAGGAGGGGCTGATATGTGGAGAGCTGCTATCACACGGCTTGTCAGGAGGGGCTGATATGTGGAGAGCTGCTATCACACGGCTTGTCAGGAGAGGCTGATATGTGGAGAGCTGCTATCACACGGCTTGTCAGGAGAGGCTGATATGTGGAGAGCTGCTATCACACGGCTTGTCAGGAGAGGCTGATATGTGGAGAGCTGCTATCACACGGCTTGTCAGGAGGGGCTGATATGTGGAGAGCTGCTATCACACTGCTTGTCAGGAGAGGCTGATATGTGGAGAGCTGCTATCACACTGCTTGTCAGGAGGGGCTGATATGTGGAGAGCTGCTATCACACGGCTTGTCAGGAGGGGCTGATATGTGGAGAGCTGCTATCACACGGCTTGTCAGGAGAGGCTGATATGTGGAGAGCCGCTATCACACGGCTTGTCAGGAGGGGCTGATATGTGGAGAGCTGCTATCACACGGCTTGTCAGGAGAGGCTGATATGTGGAGAGCTGCTATCACACTGCTTGTCAGGAGGGGCTGATATGTGGAGAGCTGCTATCACACGGCTTGTCAGGAGGGGCTGATATGTGGAGAGCTGCTATCACACTGCTTGTCAGGAGAGGCTGATATGTGGAGAGCTGCTATCACACGGCTTGTCAGGAGAGGCTGATATGTGGAGAGCTGCTATCACACGGCTTGTCAGGAGAGGCTGATATGTGGAGAGCTGCTATCACACGGCTTGTCAGGAGGGGCTGATATGTGGAGAGCTGCTATCACACGGCTTGTCAGGAGAGGCTGATATGTGGAGAGCTGCTATCACACGGCTTGTCAGGAGGGGCTGATATGTGGAGAGCTGCTATCACACTGCTTGTCAGGAGGGGCTGATATGTGGAGAGCTGCTATCACACTGCTTGTCAGGAAGGGCTGATATGTGGAGAGCTGCTATCACACGGCTTGTCAGGAGAGGCTGATATGTGGAGAGCTGCTATCACACGGCTTGTCAGGAGGGGCTGATATGTGGAGAGCTGCTATCACACTGCTTGTCAGGAGAGGCTGATATGTGGAGAGCTGCTATCACACGGCTTGTCAGGAGGGGCTGATATGTGGAGAGCTGCTATCACACTGCTTGTCAGGAGGGGCTGATATGTGGAGAGCCGCTATCACACTGCTTGTCAGGAGAGGCTGATATGTGGAGAGCTGCTATCACACTGCTTGTCAGGAGAGGCTGATATGTGGAGAGCTGCTATCACACGGCTTGTCAGGAGGGGCTGATATGTGGAGAGCTGCTATCACACGGCTTGTCAGGAGGGGCTGATATGTGGAGAGCCGCTATCACACTGCTTGTCAGGAGAGGCTGATATGTGGAGAGCTGCTATCACACTGCTTGTCAGGAGAGGCTGATATGTGGAGAGCTGCTATCACACGGCTTGTCAGGAGGGGCTGATATGTGGAGAGCTGCTATCACACGGCTTGTCAGGAGGGGCTGATATGTGGAGAGCTGCTATCACACTGCTTGTCAGGAGAGGCTGATATGTGGAGAGCTGCTATCACACGGCTTGTCAGGAGGGGCTGATATGTGGAGAGCTGCTATCACACGGCTTGTCAGGAGGGGCTGATATGTGGAGAGCTGCTATCACACTGCTTGTCAGGAGGGGCTGATATGTGGAGAGCTGCTATCACACTGCTTGTCAGGAGGGGCTGATATGTGGAGAGCTGCTATCACACGGCTTGTCAGGAGAGGCTGATATGTGGAGAGCTGCTATCACACGGCTTGTCAGGAGAGGCTGATATGTGGAGAGCTGCTATCACACTGCTTGTCAGGAGAGGCTGATATGTGGAGAGCTGCTATCACACTGCTTGTCAGGAGGGGCTGATATGTGGAGAGCTGCTATCACACGGCTTGTCAGGAGGGGCTGATATGTGGAGAGCTGCTATCACACGGCTTGTCAGGAGAGGCTGATATGTGGAGAGCTGCTATCACACTGCTTGTCAGGAGAGGCTGATATGTGGAGAGCTGCTATCACACGGCTTGTCAGGAGGGGCTGATATGTGGAGAGCTGCTATCACACGGCTTGTCAGGAGGGGCTGATATGTGGAGAGCTGCTATCACACTGCTTGTCAGGAGGGGCTGATATGTGGAGAGCTGCTATCACACTGCTTGTCAGGAGGGGCTGATATGTGGAGAGCTGCTATCACACTGCTTGTCAGGAGAGGCTGATATGTGGAGAGCTGCTATCACACGGCTTGTCAGGAGGGGCTGATATGTGGAGAGCTGCTATCACACTGCTTGTCAGGAGAGGCTGATATGTGGAGAGCTGCTATCACACGGCTTGTCAGGAGGGGCTGATATGTGGAGAGCTGCTATCACACTGCTTGTCAGGAGGGGCTGATATGTGGAGAGCTGCTATCACACGGCTTGTCAGGAAGGGCTGATATGTGGAGAGCTGCTATCACACTGCTTGTCAGGAGGGGCTGATATGTGGAGAGCTGCTATCACACTGCTTGTCAGGAGGGGCTGATATGTGGAGAGCTGCTATCACACGGCTTGTCAGGAGGGGCTGATATGTGGAGAGCTGCTATCACACGGCTTGTCAGGAGAGGCTGATATGTGGAGAGCTGCTATCACACGGCTTGTCAGGAGGGGCTGATATGTGGAGAGCTGCTATCACACTGCTTGTCAGGAGGGGCTGATATGTGGAGAGCTGCTATCACACGGCTTGTCAGGAGGGGCTGATATGTGGAGAGCTGCTATCACACGGCTTGTCAGGAGAGGCTGATATGTGGAGAGCTGCTATCACACGGCTTGTCAGGAGGGGCTGATATGTGGAGAGCTGCTATCACACGGCTTGTCAGGAGGGGCTGATATGTGGAGAGCTGCTATCACACTGCTTGTCAGGAGAGGCTGATATGTGGAGAGCTGCTATCACACTGCTTGTCAGGAGGGGCTGATATGTGGAGAGCTGCTATCACACGGCTTGTCAGGAGGGGCTGATATGTGGAGAGCTGCTATCACACGGCTTGTCAGGAGAGGCTGATATGTGGAGAGCTGCTATCACACGGCTTGTCAGGAGGGGCTGATATGTGGAGAGCTGCTATCACACGGCTTGTCAGGAGGGGCTGATATGTGGAGAGCTGCTATCACACTGCTTGTCAGGAGAGGCTGATATGTGGAGAGCTGCTATCACACTGCTTGTCAGGAGGGGCTGATATGTGGAGAGCTGCTATCACACGGCTTGTCAGGAGAGGCTGATATGTGGAGAGCTGCTATCACACTGCTTGTCAGGAGAGGCTGATATGTGGAGAGCTGCTATCACACGGCTTGTCAGGAGGGGCTGATATGTGGAGAGCTGCTATCACACTGCTTGTCAGGAGGGGCTGATATGTGGAGAGCTGCTATCACACGGCTTGTCAGGAGGGGCTGATATGTGGAGAGCTGCTATCACACTGCTTGTCAGGAGGGGCTGATATGTGGAGAGCTGCTATCACACTGCTCCACAGACAGTAAGGGGTTAACCAGGCTTGGGGGGCTGGGGGCGTGGCCTGTGTCCGGGGCAGAGGATGGAGTTGATCTCTGTCCAGGCTCCTGTACAGTTGCATGAAAAAGACGCAGCGAAGTGACAGGAGGCAGGGACACCACAGAAACTCAGACCAAAAGATCTGGGGCACCTAGTGAACCCCTGTACAGACCCCTCTTATATTACCATTCAGCCCCCATACACAGATGCCCCCTCCTCGGGTCTATTACATATAGATACAACCTGTATCCTGCGCCCAATGTGCCTGATACAAGCGGCTACTTCCCCATACCTCCCAACATTTGTGAAAAGGAAAGAGGGACAAAATGCCGCGGCGATCCCCCTAAGCCACACCCCCAATCACTCCCTGGCCACGCCCCAAATTTTAGCCATATTAAAATAATAAAAATCATCTCAATAAAAAAAAAAAAAATTATCCTCATTGGGATTTGAACCCAGAATCTGCAGTGTCCATGTACAATAATGTCACAGTGCCTCAACCCACTGAGCTATAACCTCTGTGATTAACAAGATGGAGAATTTTGGTAACTAAGAACTATGACTGTATACTGCCTAGGTATATATGGAGGGATCTTCTCAGATTATTGTAATTATTGCAACTATTATTATTATTATTATTGAGACTATTATTATTATTATGGAGACTATTATTATTATTATTGAGATGATTATTATTATTTTTACTATTATTAATAATCATCTCCATAATAATAAAAATAATAACATTTATAATAATAATAAGTCTCAATAATTACAATAATAATCTCTGAGAAGATCCCTCTCTATATATCAGTGCATTAGTTTGTGTCACAGTGTAAATGGCTGATAACACTTCTTAGTTACCAGAAATCCCCAGCTCTGTATCCCTGGGCTTATAGCTCAGTTAGTCCTGTCTATGGTGCACAAGGTCCCAGGTTCGAATCTCAGCCTGGGCCAAAACTTTATGTAATTTAATTATATAAAGAGCTTGTGTCTGGGGAAGCCCTGGAGACCATAAATGGACAGATGGTGATCTGACCTGATGACGTGGTCCCTGCTCTCCGCTAAGCCGACACTTCTCTGAAAAGGATTCCCTGCCCGATGTCTGCTCTGGGGAACCCTAGGAGATGCAGTGACCATATATGGACAGATGGTGATCTGAAGCTGATGACGTGGTCCCTGCTCTCCGCTAAGCCGACACTTCTCTGAAAAGGATTCCCTGCCCAATGTCTGCTCTGGGGAAGCCTAGGAGATGCAGTGACCATATATGGACAGATGCTGATCTGACCTGATGACGTGGTCCCTGCTCTCCACTAAGCCGACACTTCTCTGAAAAGGATTCCCTGCCCGATGTCTGCTCTGGGGAACCCTAGGAGATGCAGTGACCATATATGGACAGATGCTGATCTGACCCGATGACGTGGTCCCTGCTCTCCGCTAAGCCGACACTTCTCTGAAAAGGATTCCCTCCCGATGTCTGCTCTGGGGAACCCTAGGAGATGCAGTGACCATATATGGACAGATGGTGATCTGACCTGATGACGTGGTTCCTGCTCTCCGCTAACCCGACACTTCTCTGAAAAGGATTCCCTGCCCGATGTCTGCTCTGGGGAACCCTAGGAGATGCAGTGACCATATATGGACAGATGGTGATCTGACCTGATGACGTGGTCCCTGCTCTCTCCGCTAAGCCGACACTTCTCTGAAAAGGATTCCCTGCCCGATGTCTGCTCTGGGGAACCCAAGGAGATGCAGTGACCATATATGGACAGATGCTGATCTGACCTGATGACGTGGTCCCTGCTCTCCACTAAGCCGACACTTCTCTGAAAAGGATTCCCTGCCCGATGTCTGCTCTGGGGAACCCTAGGAGATGCAGTGACCATATATGGACAGATACTGATCTGACCTGATGACGTGGTCCCTGCTCTCCGCTAAGCCGACACTTCTCTGAAAAGGATTCCCTGCCCAATGTCTGCTCTGGGGAAGCCTAGGAGATGCAGTGACCATATATGGACAGATGCTGATCTGACCTGATGACGTGGTCCCTGCTCTCCACTAAGCCGACACTTCTCTGAAAAGGATTCCCTGCCCGATGTCTGCTCTGGGGAACCCTAGGAGATGCAGTGACCATATATGGACAGATGGTGATCTGACCTGATGACGTGGTCCCTGCTCTCCGCTAAGCCGACACTTCTCTGAAAAGGATTCCCTGCCCAATGTCTGCTCTGGGGAAGCCTAGGAGATGCAGTGACCATATATGGACAGATGCTGATCTGAAGCTGATGACGTGGTCCCTGCTCTCTCCGCTAAGCCGACACTTCTCTGAAAAGGATTCCCTGCCCGATGTCTGCTCTGGGGAACCCTAGGAGATGCAGTGACCATATATGGACAGATGGTGATCTGGGGAACCCTAGGAGATGTAGTGACCATATATGGACAGATGCTGATCTGACCTGATGACGTGGTCCCTGCTCTCCACTAAGCCGACACTTCTCTGAAAAGGATTCCCTGCCCGATGTCTGCTCTGGGGAACCCTAGGAGATGCAGTGACCATATATGGACAGATGGTGATCTGACCTGATGACGTGGTCCCTGCTCTCCGCTAAGCCGACACTTCTCTGAAAAGGATTCCCTGCCCAATGTCTGCTCTGGGGAAGCCTAGGAGATGCAGTGACCATATATGGACAGATGCTGATCTGAAGCTGATGACGTGGTCCCTGCTCTCTCCGCTAAGCCGACACTTCTCTGAAAAGGATTCCCTGCCCGATGTCTGCTCTGGGGAACCCTAGGAGATGCAGTGACCATATATGGACAGATGGTGATCTGAAGCTGATGACGTGGTCCCTGCTCTCCGCTAAGCCGACACTTCTCTGAAAAGGATTCCCTGCCCAATGTCTGCTCTGGGGAAGCCTAGGAGATGCAGTGACCATATATGGACAGATGCTGATCTGACCTGATGACGTGGTCCCTGCTCTCCACTAAGCCGACACTTCTCTGAAAAGGATTCCCTGCCCGATGTCTGCTCTGGGGAACCCTAGGAGATGCAGTGACCATATATGGACAGATGCTGATCTGACCCGATGACGTGGTCCCTGCTCTCCGCTAAGCCGACACTTCTCTGAAAAGGATTCCCTCCCGATGTCTGCTCTGGGGAACCCTAGGAGATGCAGTGACCATATATGGACAGATGGTGATCTGACCTGATGACGTGGTTCCTGCTCTCCGCTAACCCGACACTTCTCTGAAAAGGATTCCCTGCCCGATGTCTGCTCTGGGGAACCCTAGGAGATGCAGTGACCATATATGGACAGATGGTGATCTGACCTGATGACGTGGTCCCTGCTCTCTCCGCTAAGCCGACACTTCTCTGAAAAGGATTCCCTGCCCGATGTCTGCTCTGGGGAACCCAAGGAGATGCAGTGACCATATATGGACAGATGCTGATCTGACCTGATGACGTGGTCCCTGCTCTCCACTAAGCCGACACTTCTCTGAAAAGGATTCCCTGCCCGATGTCTGCTCTGGGGAACCCTAGGAGATGCAGTGACCATATATGGACAGATACTGATCTGACCTGATGACGTGGTCCCTGCTCTCCGCTAAGCCGACACTTCTCTGAAAAGGATTCCCTGCCCAATGTCTGCTCTGGGGAAGCCTAGGAGATGCAGTGACCATATATGGACAGATGCTGATCTGACCTGATGACGTGGTCCCTGCTCTCCACTAAGCCGACACTTCTCTGAAAAGGATTCCCTGCCCGATGTCTGCTCTGGGGAACCCAAGGAGATGCAGTGACCATATATGGACAGATGCTGATCTGACCTGATGACGTGGTCCCTGCTCTCCACTAAGCCGACACTTCTCTGAAAAGGATTCCCTGCCCGATGTCTGCTCTGGGGAACCCTAGGAGATGCAGTGACCATATATGGACAGATACTGATCTGACCTGATGACGTGGTCCCTGCTCTCCGCTAAGCCGACACTTCTCTGAAAAGGATTCCCTGCCCAATGTCTGCTCTGGGGAAGCCTAGGAGATGCAGTGACCATATATGGACAGATGGTGATCTGACCTGATGACGTGGTCCCTGCTCTCCACTAAGCCGACACTTCTCTGAAAAGGATTCCCTGCCCGATGTCTGCTCTGGGGAACCCTAGGAGATGCAGTGACCATATATGGACAGATACTGATCTGACCTGATGACGTGGTCCCTGCTCTCCACTAAGCCGACACTTCTCTGAAAAGGATTCCCTGCCCGATGTCTGCTCTGGGGAACCCTAGGAGATGCAGTGACCATATATGGACAGATGGTGATCTGACCTGATGACGTGGTCCCTGCTCTCCGCTAAGCCGACACTTCTCTGAAAAGGATTCCCTGCCCAATGTCTGCTCTGGGGAAGCCTAGGAGATGCAGTGACCATATATGGACAGATGCTGATCTGACCTGATGACGTGGTCCCTGCTCTCCGCTAAGCCGACACTTCTCTGAAAAGGATTCCCTCCCGATGTCTGCTCTGGGGAACCCTAGGAGATGCAGTGACCATATATGGACAGATGGTGATCAGACCTGATGACGTGGTCCCTGCTCTCCGCTAAGCCGACACTTCTCTGAAAAGGATTCCCTGCCCAATGTCTGCTCTGGGGAAGCCTAGGAGATGCAGTGACCATATATGGACAGATGCTGATCTGACCTGATGACGTGGTCCCTGCTCTCCACTAAGCCGACACTTCTCTGAAAAGGATTCCCTGCCCGATGTCTGCTCTGGGGAACCCTAGGAGATGCAGTGACCATATATGGACAGATGGTGATCTGACCTGATGACGTGGTCCCTGCTCTCCGCTAAGCCGACACTTCTCTGAAAAGGATTCCCTGCCCAATGTCTGCTCTGGGGAAGCCTAGGAGATGCAGTGACCATATATGGACAGATGCTGATCTGACCTGATGACGTGGTCCCTGCTCTCCGCTAAGCCGACACTTCTCTGAAAAGGATTCCCTCCCGATGTCTGCTCTGGGGAACCCTAGGAGATGCAGTGACCATATATGGACAGATGGTGATCAGACCTGATGACGTGGTCCCTGCTCTCCGCTTAGCCGACACTTCTCTGAAAAGGATTCCCTGCCCAATGTCTGCTCTGGGGAAGCCTAGGAGATGCAGTGACCATATATGGACAGATGCTGATCTGACCTGATGACGTGGTCCCTGCTCTCCACTAAGCCGACACTTCTCTGAAAAGGATTCCCTGCCCGATGTCTGCTCTGGGGAACCCTAGGAGATGCAGTGACCATATATGGACAGATACTGATCTGACCTGATGACGTGGTCCCTGCTCTCCGCTAAGCCGACACTTCTCTGAAAAGGATTCCCTGCCCAATGTCTGCTCTGGGGAAGCCTAGGAGATGCAGTGACCATATATGGACAGATGCTGATCTGACCTGATGACGTGGTCCCTGCTCTCCACTAAGCCGACACTTCTCTGAAAAGGATTCCCTGCCCGATGTCTGCTCTGGGGAACCCTAGGAGATGCAGTGACCATATATGGACAGATACTGATCTGACCTGATGACGTGGTCCCTGCTCTCCGCTAAGCCGACACTTCTCTGAAAAGGATTCCCTGCCCAATGTCTGCTCTGGGGAAGCCTAGGAGATGCAGTGACCATATATGGACAGATGCTGATCTGACCTGATGACGTGGTCCCTGCTCTCCACTAAGCCGACACTTCTCTGAAAAGGATTCCCTGCCCGATGTCTGCTCTGGGGAACCCTAGGAGATGCAGTGACCATATATGGACAGATGGTGATCTGACCTGATGACGTGGTCCCTGCTCTCCGCTAAGCCGACACTTCTCTGAAAAGGATTCCCTCCCGATGTCTGCTCTGGGGAACCCTAGGAGATGCAGTGACCATATATGGACAGATGCTGATCTGACTTGATGACGTGGTCCCTGCTCTCTCCGCTAAGCCCGACACTTCTCTAAAAAGGATTCCCTCCCGATGTCTGCTCTGGGGAACCCTAGGAGATGCAGTGACCATATATGGACAGATGGTGATCTGAAGCTGATGACGTGGTCCCTGCTCTCCGCTAACCCGACACTTCTCTGAAAAGGATTCCCTCCCGATGTCTGCTCTGGGGAACCCTAGGAGATGCAGTGACCATATATGGACAGATACTGATCTGAGCTGATGACGTGGTCCCTGCTCTCCGCTAAGCCGACACTTCTCTGAAAAGGATTCCCTGCCCGATGTCTGCTCTGGGGAAGCCTAGGAGATGCAGTGACCATATATGGACAGATGCTGATCTGAGCTGATGACGTGGTCCCTGCTCTCCACTAAGCCGACACTTCTCTGAAAAGGATTCCCTGCCCGATGTCTGCTCTGGGGAAGCCTAGGAGATGCAGTGACCATATATGGACAGATGCTGATCTGACCTGATGACGTGGTCCCTGCTCTCCGCTAAGCCGACACTTCTCTGAAAAGGATTCCCTGCCCGATGTCTGCTCTGGGGAACCCTAGGAGATGCAGTGACCATATATGGACAGATGCTGATCTGACCTGATGACGTGGTCCCTGCTCTCTCAGCTAAGCCGACACTTCTCTGAAAAGGATTCCCTGCCCAATGTCTGCTCTGGGGAAGCCTAGGAGATGCAGTGACCATATATGGACAGATGGTGATCTGACCTAATGACGTGGTCCCTGCTCTCCACTAAGCCGACACTTCTCTGAAAAGGATTCCCTGCCCGATGTCTGCTCTGGGGAACCCTAGGAGATGCAGTGACCATATATGGACAGATACTGATCTGACCTGATGACGTGGTCCCTGCTCTCCACTAAGCCGACACTTCTCTGAAAAGGATTCCCTGCCCGATGTCTGCTCTGGGGAACCCTAGGAGATGCAGTGACCATATATGGACAGATGGTGATCTGACCTGATGACGTGGTCCCTGCTCTCCGCTAAGCCGACACTTCTCTGAAAAGGATTCCCTGCCCAATGTCTGCTCTGGGGAAGCCTAGGAGATGCAGTGACCATATATGGACAGATGCTGATCTGACCTGATGACGTGGTCCCTGCTCTCCGCTAAGCCGACACTTCTCTGAAAAGGATTCCCTCCCGATGTCTGCTCTGGGGAACCCTAGGAGATGCAGTGACCATATATGGACAGATGGTGATCAGACCTGATGACGTGGTCCCTGCTCTCCGCTAAGCCGACACTTCTCTGAAAAGGATTCCCTGCCCAATGTCTGCTCTGGGGAAGCCTAGGAGATGCAGTGACCATATATGGACAGATGCTGATCTGACCTGATGACGTGGTCCCTGCTCTCCACTAAGCCGACACTTCTCTGAAAAGGATTCCCTGCCCGATGTCTGCTCTGGGGAACCCTAGGAGATGCAGTGACCATATATGGACAGATGGTGATCTGACCTGATGACGTGGTCCCTGCTCTCCGCTAAGCCGACACTTCTCTGAAAAGGATTCCCTGCCCAATGTCTGCTCTGGGGAAGCCTAGGAGATGCAGTGACCATATATGGACAGATGCTGATCTGACCTGATGACGTGGTCCCTGCTCTCCGCTAAGCCGACACTTCTCTGAAAAGGATTCCCTCCCGATGTCTGCTCTGGGGAACCCTAGGAGATGCAGTGACCATATATGGACAGATGGTGATCAGACCTGATGACGTGGTCCCTGCTCTCCGCTTAGCCGACACTTCTCTGAAAAGGATTCCCTGCCCAATGTCTGCTCTGGGGAAGCCTAGGAGATGCAGTGACCATATATGGACAGATGCTGATCTGACCTGATGACGTGGTCCCTGCTCTCCACTAAGCCGACACTTCTCTGAAAAGGATTCCCTGCCCGATGTCTGCTCTGGGGAACCCTAGGAGATGCAGTGACCATATATGGACAGATACTGATCTGACCTGATGACGTGGTCCCTGCTCTCCGCTAAGCCGACACTTCTCTGAAAAGGATTCCCTGCCCAATGTCTGCTCTGGGGAAGCCTAGGAGATGCAGTGACCATATATGGACAGATGCTGATCTGACCTGATGACGTGGTCCCTGCTCTCCACTAAGCCGACACTTCTCTGAAAAGGATTCCCTGCCCGATGTCTGCTCTGGGGAACCCTAGGAGATGCAGTGACCATATATGGACAGATACTGATCTGACCTGATGACGTGGTCCCTGCTCTCCGCTAAGCCGACACTTCTCTGAAAAGGATTCCCTGCCCGATGTCTGCTCTGGGGAAGCCTAGGAGATGCAGTGACCATATATGGACAGATGCTGATCTGACCTGATGACGTGGTCCCTGCTCTCCACTAAGCCGACACTTCTCTGAAAAGGATTCCCTGCCCGATGTCTGCTCTGGGGAACCCTAGGAGATGCAGTGACCATATATGGACAGATGGTGATCTGACCTGATGACGTGGTCCCTGCTCTCCGCTAAGCCGACACTTCTCTGAAAAGGATTCCCTCCCGATGTCTGCTCTGGGGAACCCTAGGAGATGCAGTGACCATATATGGACAGATGCTGATCTGACTTGATGACGTGGTCCCTGCTCTCTCCGCTAAGCCCGACACTTCTCTAAAAAGGATTCCCTCCCGATGTCTGCTCTGGGGAACCCTAGGAGATGCAGTGACCATATATGGACAGATGGTGATCTGAAGCTGATGACGTGGTCCCTGCTCTCCGCTAACCCGACACTTCTCTGAAAAGGATTCCCTGCCCGATGTCTGCTCTGGGGAACCCTAGGAGATGCAGTGACCATATATGGACAGATGCTGATCTGAAGCTGATGACGTGGTCCCTGCTCTCCGCTAACCCGACACTTCTCTGAAAAGGATTCCCTCCCGATGTCTGCTCTGGGGAACCCTAGGAGATGCAGTGACCATATATGGACAGATACTGATCTGAGCTGATGACGTGGTCCCTGCTCTCCGCTAAGCCGACACTTCTCTGAAAAGGATTCCCTGCCCGATGTCTGCTCTGGGGAAGCCTAGGAGATGCAGTGACCATATATGGACAGATGCTGATCTGACCTGATGACGTGGTCCCTGCTCTCCACTAAGCCGACACTTCTCTGAAAAGGATTCCCTGCCCGATGTCTGCTCTGGGGAACCCTAGGAGATGCAGTGACCATATATGGACAGATGCTGATCTGACTTGATGACGTGGTCCCTGCTCTCCACTAAGCCGACACTTCTCTGAAAAGGATTCCCTCCCGATGTCTGCTCTGGGGAACCCTAGGAGATGCAGTGACCATATATGGACAGATGGTGATCTGAAGCTGATGACGTGGTCCCTGCCCTCCACTAAGCCGATACTTCTCTGAAAAGGATTCCCTCCTGATGTCTGCTCTGGGGAACCCTAGGAGATGCAGTGACCATATATGGACAGATGGTGATCTGACCTGATGACGTGGTCCCTGCTCTCCGCTAACCCGACACTTCTCTGAAAAGGATTCCCTCCCGATGTCTGTAGAAGCCATTCTGTACTGTGAGTTCAGACTTTCAAAGTATTTACTATGCGGACACAGCGCCGGGACATGCGGGACCTGGGGGGAAAATCCGTGACATAGCTGCCCGTGACGCGGGGCAGAGGTACGAAAAACGGGAAAGTCCCGTCAAAATCGGGACGGTTGGGAGCTATGACTTCCCTGCAGTGATGCTATGACGGGGGCGGCCGCTCTTCCTCTCCCGGCCTTCCTGCGGCAGCTCCAGCGTCTTCTGTGCAGGAGCGCAGGTGTGTGATGTGTGTCCTGCATTCCATACTGAGCGACGCATGAGTAACATCCCCCACTGGGGCCTTTTCTCGGGGCCTGGAGGTAGCCGGGGCCCGGAATACCGGAGTGGCACTTGTGGGTTTCCCGAATATTTCCGTTTTGCGCCGAATTTCCCCAGGATTTTGGTGCACGTGAACGGATTGTGGTGCATTGGCGCCGGCTTGCATGCGATGGAAATTGGGGGCGTGGCAGTCGGAAAACCCGACGGATTCGGAAAAACGCGGAATTTAAAAAAAAAAAAAAGTGGTCGCTTGACACGCGCTTACCTGCACCCAGGATAGGAAGGTGAACTCCGGCGGACTTCAGCGCAGCAGCGACATCGGGCGCACACGACCTTAGTGAATCCCGGCAGAACCTGAATCCTTGACGGAGAAAGCGCCGCTGGATCGCAACTGGACCGGGGAAGTAAATCTGCCCCAATGTCTCTCTAGATCTCTTGTTCTGCTCTCCAGGGAGACCTGGGGCCGAAGAACTGACCTCGCCCCTCCCTGCCCAGGGGGTTCTGTTATCCTGGTCAGGTGGTGGATAACTCTCCAATCACACTCCAGTGCACATGGTGCAATACAATTGGTTAGAATTCACATACCATTAACCATTGCCTGTTCAGGCAGGATCTACAGCTGCGAATACCTAGTGCTCAGGTTCTGGAACCTTCCTGGAGGGTTCGCAACTCCCTCTGTCAGCTCCTAACCTGGAGAGGGAGGGTTTGCAACTACTCACTTGCCCATGTATTGGCAGGGGTGTTGCACAGCTGCGCCCCCAGACAGCGCGGGGGGGGGGGGGGGCGACCTCTGTGCCCTTGGACAGCGGGGGGGGGGGGGGAGACCTCTGCGCCCCTGGACAGCGGGGGGGGGGGGGGGCGGGACCTCTGCACCCACGGACATCGGGGGGGGGGGGGGGGCTGACACACCTCTGCGCTGGTCACCTGAACCTGCGGCCACGGTGACCTCTATGACTTTTGTGACTTTTTGCTTTTTCAGCTGACAAAACCCCCAACAAGCGCCTGAAGAAGTGCTGCATCGATGGAGGGGCGGCCTTCAGGGAGGACGGTGAGTGTGAAGCAGGAGTGGAGCGGGTGAAGAAGCAGCGAGCCAAGCAATGTGTCGACGCCTTCAGGACCTGCTGCGAAATGGCAAAGAACCTCACGGCTCAGCTAACCGAGAAGCACCTGGACATGGGCCGAATGTGTGAGTATGAGGGCGAAGCTGCACTACTGCATTATTACACGGCACGGACCTGGGGGGCTGCACTACTGCATTATCACACGGCACGGACCTGGGGGGCTGCACTACTACATGATCACACTGCACAGACCTGGGGGCTGCACTACTGCATTATCACACGGCACAGACCTGGGGGGCTGCACTACTACATGATCACACTGCACGGCACAGACCTGGGGGCTGCACTACTGCATGATCACACTGCACGGCACAGACCTGGGGGCTGCACTACTGCATGATCACACTGCACGGCACAGACCTGGGGGCTGCACTACTACATGATCACACTGCACAGACCTGGGGGCTGCACTACTACATGATCACACTGCACGGACCTGGGGGGCTGCACTACTACATGATCACACGGCACAGACCTGGGGGGCTGCACTACTACATGATCACACTGCACGGCACAGACCTGGGGGCTGCACTACTACATGATCACACTGCACGGCACAGACCTGGGGGCTGCACTACTACATGATCACACTGCACAGACCTGGGGGCTGCACTACTACATGATCACACTGCACGGACCTGGGGGGCTGCACTACTACATGATCACACTGCACGGCACAGACCTGGGGGCTGCACTACTGCATGATCACACTGCATGGCACAGACCTGGGGGCTGCACTACTACATGATCACACTGCACGGCACAGACCTGGGGGCTGCACTACTGCATGATCACACTGCACAGACCTGGGGGCTGCACTACTACATGATCACACTGCACGGACCTGGGGGGCTGCACTACTACATGATCACACGGCACAGACCTGGGGGGCTGCACTACTGCATGATCACACTGCACGGCACAGACCTGGGGGCTGCACTACTGCATGATCACACTGCATGGCACAGACCTGGGGGCTGCACTACTACATGATCACACTGCACAGACCTGGGGGCTGCACTACTACATGATCACACTGCACAGACCTGGGGGGCTGCACTACTACATGATCACACTGCACAGACCTGGGGGCTGCACTACTACATGATCACACTGCACGGCACAGACATGGGGGCTGCACTACTGCATGATCACACTGCACGGCACAGACCTGGGGGCTGTACTACTACATGATCACACTGCACAGACCTGGGGGGCTGCACTACTACATGATCACACTGCACAGACCTGGGGGCTGCACTACTACATGATCACACTGCACGGCACAGACCTGGG